>NW_017295608.1:148877-150885 GCF_001594075.2 Trachymyrmex cornetzi
CTCAATAGTTTTATTTAGTGAATACCTAGAGTTCCTGATGCATAAAAAAATTTTTTGAAAAATCCAAAAAATATTAAAAATTTTTGAAAAATCAATTTTTAGATACAATAGTTCTGATTAGAGTTCCTGCTTCCTTTTAACGAGACGAAGAGTTCTCTGTATTTTTTAATGCGAGATTCAGTTAATAACAATTTTTTAATAATTTTTAAAAAATGGAGTGCTAACTTCTCAGCGAAATTCGAAATCGAATAGTTCTGAGCGGCTCAATAGCTTTATTTAGTGAATACCTAGAGTTCCTGACACATAAAAAACATTTTGACAAACAAGAAAATTAAAAAACAAAAAAAATAATTTTTGATCACTTCTTTAATTTCGCGTATCTTGAGTATCGTTGGCCCAATCGCTTTGTCACCTCATACTTTTCGATAGAACTAGTCGAGAACTGCCCAAAACGATAATCAGAACTACTGGAACTCTTAAAAAATTTTTCGATGTGGAACTTGAAAATTTTGGATTACCTATCAAATATGTCATATTTCGAAAACCGTTGGCCCAATCGCTTTGTCACCTCATACTTTTCGATAGAACTCGTCGAGAATTGCGATAACGATAATCAGAACTACTGGAACTTTCAAAATGTTGCTTTGCTATACGGTTCAAGAAAAAATTTCTTTGATTTCAACATAATGCTTTTAAATCAAATAAAAGATTTATTTGATTAAAAAAGATGATGTTTAAGTTAAAGAAATGATGTTGAAATCAAAGAAATTTTTTCTTGAATCGTATAGCAAAGCAACATTTATTTAAATCGAAGAAACATTTTTCTAGGTGTAGGCCCGCGAGTCAAGATTTTTCTTTGACATCAAACCAGTCAATTTTTTCTTCAACAGAAAAGAAACATTTTTTTGAATGGAAGAAATCTTTCTCTGGGTGCGCCGTTAGTATTCGTGTAGTGTAAAATCAGGGATTATGGCATAGGCTACTAATATGGAAGTGGCTTATTTTTTAAACAAAGCATTGCAATCTGACGGCAATTGCAGAAAGTTATTGCAACTGTTACCAAACCATTTTTTAGACCCCCCCATTTTCTCACTTTTGATTTTTTGGTTACATGTGCACGCTTTAGAACGAATTAAACTGAGTTTTCAAAGTCTCTGTGAAGATAGCACCTCAACTTCAAAAATCGGAAATTTTAATAACAGTACTGCTTGCACCCCGAATAGTTCTACAGTTCCTGATAGGTTTTATTAATAGTACCGTTGATTTAGGCCAAAAGATTTAAAAAAAAAATATGCGGTGATAACTTCGCGTGGCACCGCAAGATTCGTAAAAGTCGATTTTTTTACGGAATCTTACAGTACTCGAAGAGTACTAGAGTTCTTGATAGATTAAAACAAGAGTTCCGGTCAGTAAATATTTTTAAATAAATTTTTAAAAAAGAGCGGGCACCTCAAGTTTTAAAAAATTAATTTTTTTTGCGCCGTTTTTTAGTACTCGAAGAGTTCTATAGTTCCTGATAAGTTTTAGTGATACCACCGGCCATTTTAATATGTTTAAACAATTTTTTAATCCCAGCGCCGCATGTCACACACACACATACAAGAGTAAAGTACCTCTAAATAGCCAGTACTGGCCGACTTTTCGACTTTATCAGACAGTACTACGCGATAGTACCGAAGACTTATGTAGATTTCGACCCGAGTACTCCTCTTTTAATAAGTTTAAACGATTTTTTATTCTCAGCGCTGCACCGCACGTCAAGAGTAAAGTACCTCTAAACAGCCTACATAAATCTTCGGTACTATCGTAGTACTGTCGGATAAAGCCGAAAAGTCGGCCAGTACTGGCTGGTTAGAGGTACTTTACTCTTGACGTGCGGTGCAGCGCAGAGAATAAAAAATCGTTTAAACTTATTAAAAGAGGAGTGCTTGGGTCGAAACCTACGTCTTCTTTACTATCGTAGTACTGTCGGATAAAGCCGGAAAGTCGGCCAGTACTGGCTGGTTTG
>NW_017295608.1:151206-151617 GCF_001594075.2 Trachymyrmex cornetzi
TAAGATTCCGTAAAAAAAAATCGACTTTTACGAATCTTGCGATGGCACGCGAAGTTAGCACCGCATTTTTTTTTTTAAATCTTTTGGCCTAAATCAACGGTACTATTAATTAATAAAACCTATCAGGAACTGTAGAACTATTCGGGGTGCAAGCAGTACTGTTATTAAAATTTCCGATTTTTGAAGTTGAGGTGCTAACTTCGCAGAGACGTTTTCAAAGAGTTCTCGATCATTTCCCAATTTTCGCGAAAATGGAGATATTATTTCTAAAGCGCCGAATATCCGCCATCGAAAACGAGGCGCGCGGGGAGTGCAGAGAACTGCCACTAAACGTCGTGACCAGGGCCTCCCAACTCCCCTCTTGTAAACGCGGTACCACCGTTAGTGGCGCCCTTAGCTTATGACACCCGG
>NW_017295608.1:152351-153340 GCF_001594075.2 Trachymyrmex cornetzi
GGGGACGGTAGGTTGTATATTCGGCAGCAGAGTAGGCCGGCCGAACGCGCTTATTCGACTATCTTTAAACGTTAATATCTCGTTAACTATTGCGCAACCTACAAAACGGTATAAGAATTTTCGATTTAATTCGGTCCGTTCTACCTGCTCGTGATCGATTACCCGGTAATTTTCAAACACCTGTAAATATACATGGTGTCCCGAATTCTTTTGCCAATCACTTTTGTTTAGGGAGTCCCGATTCGGGAGTCTGAATGCTATAACGAGGTTACCTCTACACTGAGAGAAATGTTTTGTACCAATAACCAAAGTTTTGTTAATGACTCAAAAACTATTTGTTGATATATGATCAATCAAACCGTTGGTTACCACGACAATATTAATTTGTTGAATTTATTAACTAAACTGATCATTTAATGGTACAAAACTGTTTTGTATGATGTTTATAGATCTTTTGTAATTAGAAATCGAACATTTTGTTACCGAAACAAAATAAATAATGTATAAGCATTTCTCACTTTCTACAGAGTGATTATGTTTGGCGTTTTTTAATTTCCTTAGCTTAGCAAAAATATATATAGATTTAGAGCAATTGAGATTACTAATCGCTCTGAAAAAATATGATTGATCATGGTGTGGCGAGTCCACGAAATTAGTCTCTAATCGACTCGGCTTTATAGAGGTAGGGGAAAGTTGCTGAATGCGTACCACTTAACGTATTTTTTATTATATTTCTCATTTAGAACTGATTTGTGTGCAAATGAAGATTAGAAATTGTACTTTGATATTTTAAGTACTTATTATTACACGTTTTATCTTTTATCAATATCAAATTAATTCACTGGGAGTCTTTTTGCAACATGCTGCAAAAGATCCGATTTAGGCAACCGGTCGCCTAAATCGTACCTGTAAGTATCCCAAATCGTACCGTCTTTGAAATTGACAAAATATAATATTATTTCTAATTATTCTTATACAGGCGTTTGGAA
>NW_017295608.1:153627-157647 GCF_001594075.2 Trachymyrmex cornetzi
CGGCTATATAAATTGATCAAAAATTAACATTTGTTATATCTGATTTTTTAAAATGTTGTTTGCACGCACAAAATAAGGTATAGCCTGTTGAATTTTTGTTTACATTACTCATTTTTCATTTAGTTCATATTTTTGTCATTAAATGTTGCTTATATTACGTAATAATATGAAATATCGACGAGGTACGATTTAGGTGACCAGTACGCATTCAGCAACTTTCCCCTATATAAACGTTGAATTTCTCTTACGAGAAGACGCGCCATCTCTAATAGCTCCGTAAAACACTCCTTGCTCCACCATAGTGAATTATTTTGTTGAAATTACTAAACGAATACTTATTTTGTAATGGCAACCAAATTTTACATTGGTATTTACAAAACGTGAATAACCAAATAAATTTGTACTATTAAATAAAAAAATTTTGTTCATCATACAAAAAAATATTGCATTTTGTAATTTTAACAAAATAATCCAATGATAATCGGCCATTTGTGAATAATTCTCTTTTTTTGTTACTAATACTATATCTTTTCTCTCAGTGTACTTCACTCTAAAACAATGAAATTCGAGATTTTAATAACTACTGCTACTCCCCACTCATGCTACTCATAGCGTGAAAGACTTTTCGCGCTATTTCGAGATTTGCTATTACGAGGTTCCAGAATGTATAAAAATTATGGAGACGTTAGGAGCTGATTGTATTATTGCGTTGTTGTCATATTATTCGGCAAATAACAAATTTATCTTTATTTTTTTTTTTGGATTTGATTCGTATGCGCGTCTAAGTAAACATCAACCTAAGTAACCTTTCACCGAGCACGTAACGTGCTCTTTTCTGGAACGATACAGTTATTCGCTAGAGCACGTCCGACCGTTAGCCAGGCTCGATAATCGTGTGTAGCCAGTCTATAGGTCGAACCAGGTCGAATGCAACATTCGTTGCAATTGAAAAACCACGATAAGCGCGTTTCACTCTTCCTCCATTTCTGTATAATTTTAGATGTATTTTCATTTGCCACGCGAATAAGATACCATATACAGTGAGAGAAAAGATAGTATTGGTAACAAAAAAAGAGAATTGTTCACAAATGGCCGATTATCATTGCTTTGTTAAAATTACAATATACAATATTTTTTTGTAAGATGAACAAAATTTTTTTATTTAACAGTACAAATTTATTTGGTTACTCACGTTTTGTAAATACCAATGTAAAATTTGGTTGCCATTATAAAATAAGTATTCTTTTAGTAATTTCAACAAAATAATCCACTATGGTAGAGCAAGGAGTGTTTCGCGGAGCTATCAGAGATGGCGTGTCTTCTCGTAAGAGAAATTCAACGTCTATCTCTATAAAGCCGAGACGATTAGAGACTAATCTCGTGGACTTCTCGGTTCTCACCACATCATGATCATTCATGGTAACTATGTTTTCAGAGCGATTAGTAATCTCAATTGCTCTAAATCTATATATATTTTTGCTAAGCTAAGGAAATTCAAAAACGCCAAACATAATCACTCTGTAGAAAGTGAGAGATACTTATGTATTATTCATTTTGTTGCGGTAACAAAATGTTCTATTTCTAATTACAAAAGATCTATAAACATCATACAAAACAGTTTTGTACCATTAAATGATCAATTTAGTTAATAAATTCAACAAATTAATATTGTCATGGTAACCAACGATTTGATTGATCATATATCAACAAATAATTTTTGTGTCAGTAACAAAACTTTGGTTATTGGTACAAAACATTTCTCTAAGTGTATCTGAGTCAAGAAAAAAGTAACTTGCACACGTTTACTTTTAAAAAAAAAGGTGATGATCCAAGAAGGAAAACAATTTTTTATGGATTAAATATATTAAGTATAGATACTTAATAAAATAAAATTTCTAAAACACAATTTTTATTTATAATTCTTATTAAAGATGTTTTATACATTATTATTTTCAAAATGATAACAAAATTATGAAAAAATTACAGATTATTCTAATTCACGTTTAAAAATAACACAAAATTTGATGACGGTTTACTATATCTGGATCATAAGTTATTTTAATAAATAGTAATAGTTTTTTAATCTGTGCTCTAATAAAAATATATGGAAATGTATTTTAAAATAAATGAGAAAAATCTCTTATTTTTAATATAAGTACTTATTAATATAAGTAATAATATATATAAATAATACAAGTTTAATATTATATATTCAAGATTATTTGCGTAAAGCTACATTGCGATGCATAAACTTAGTTGTCCAGTAAATAAACAAAATATTTATTTATTCTATATCTTTGTAATTAATCAGTGAATTGCAATAAAACTTTGCATAGATTATTTTGAATATTTAAAGTACTTATAAAAGAAAAACGTCAATTTTTTAATCATTTTTTAAATTTTAACTTTTAACAATAAAAATAATAAATAAATTACTAAAATATGTTATTAAACAAAAATATAATCTTATTCACACAACTTTCATATGTATATAGTTTATTTGAAGTAAATATTAAACATACTTCCAAATTTAATTTTCTTTGCAGAGATTATACGTCTAATACATCCTTAAATTTTTAAAAGAAGTTAATTCCAAACGCAAAAGCGTTACTATGAATAACGTATAATTATAGAAAAAAAAATTATAAAAAGTTATGCCATAACATTTTGGTATCTCAGTTTTTAAGGTCTTTTTACGCATATCTAAGACACTATAGATAGAATACACTCACGTCACCTTTCAAAAATTCGAGAAATAATTTCAACGTTACGTTTTAAATCAAACCATTGCATGAAGCAGGACGAGAACGACTAATGTCAACGATGAGAATGCGATCTCATCATCGAATCGACAAGGGCTTAACCTTTGCCGACGATTTCACAAACCGAGAGGATTCGACTGTTCTAACTAACACGAATGTGCGAGAGTACCGCACTTTGATTCACTTTCACCTCATGCGCGGGTTCAATGTACTCCGCGACGCAATTGCAATGGCACAATATACACATCACGTTAGGTTACGTCTAACGGAACAGAAGAATTGAAATCGTAAGAGTCTCGAAAAATCTCATTTAAATATGTAGGTATATTGTGAAAAAACAGAAAAAATAAATAAATGATGTAAAGTGATTTTTTTTAATCATAACTATTCTGGAGACAATTTTTATTTAGGTAAATTGAGAAAAAAATAGTTCCTAAAGGATGTAGGTATATTGTAACGTATATAATATTTCAAAATCAGGCATCCATTTTTTTCTAAAAATCAATAATCAAAAACTGTGACAATTGACCCTAGTCTTCCTTACTGTAGTCGATTAAATGTAGGGGCCGAGAATTAAGTAGTACACCTAATAATTTGGTCAAATAAATAATTATTTAGTCAAAGAGATAATATTTTTTATATATACACACGTAGAATATACAGGGCGTTTGATGAAAACCGTAACAATGCTTAAAGGTAAATTTCTAAGATCATTTTGAGACGAAAATTTTAATATCAAAATGTCGAGGCTTTAATAGTTCTTAAATTATAAGCACTTGTTATCGAATTATACCGCTTGTATTCACTAATTTTAAGTGCTTATAATTCAAAAACTATTATATTATTTCGACATTTTGGTATTAGAATTCTCAGCTCAAAATAATCTCAGAAATCTACTTTTAAGCGTTGTTACGATTTTTACCGAATGCCCTACTATATACAGCCGATCACAAAAAGTTGCAACGCTTTTTTCGATGGGTTTCGGAATTCGGCCTGGCTACACACATATATCTATATACAGGGTGTCCCGAACTCTTTTGCCAATCACTTTTGTATAAATAGAGCGGACTAAACTGAGTCGAAAAGTCCTCTACCATTTTGCAATTTTCGCAATAGTTAACAAGATATTAATTACTAAAAATTGCAAAATATTGGCTTGAATAATGTTTTACTCAAATACTATCAACTTTACAGAAAAACTGCAAGAGACAAAAATTATTTATTTTCTTCTCATAAAGTTCTGAGAATTTTTTCAGAA
>NW_017295608.1:157726-165010 GCF_001594075.2 Trachymyrmex cornetzi
AAAAAATTCTGAAAAAACTCTCAAAACTTTATGAGAAGAAAATAAATAATTTTTGTCTCTTGCAGTTTTTCTGTAAAGTTGATAGTATTTGAGTAAAAAATTATTCAAGCCAATATTTTGCAATTTTTAGTAATTAATATCTGTTAACTATTGCAAAAATTGCAAAATGGTAGAGGATTTTTCGATTCAGTTCAGTCCGCTCTATCTACACAAAAGTGATTGGCAAAAAAGATCTGGACACCCTGTATATGTATATAGAGTAGGGCGGGGCTATATGAGCATAGGGGCAAGTTGAACAATGTTAAATATATCGGTAACCGAGACGTGTACGAACACGTCACTCTTGCATCAGACGAGCGCGGAGATGCAGATTACTGCGCTGTGTACGCCAGTCTCTGCTCGACCGTCAATCAAAATATATAATAATTTTTTTAGTTTTGTGTAGTGAAATTAAAGTCATTAGGTAAGTATTCTTTTTGGTCTACATAATAATTGAAGCATTTAAAAGAAACCAAATATACTCTTTTATCACAAGTTATTAGTATATTTTATAATTTCAACGTCAAAGTTGTTATTTGATTGACAGTTTTGTTGTTATAAAATCATATTTGAGCCGACATCGGTGTGGGACTAGTTGGGTCAAGTGACTCAACTAACCCCACTTATACATTGAAATCTACTCTTTCGGTAATTGTTAAGTTTAGCTTCCTTACCTCTAATATTGATAAAATTAAGATCATTCGACGCATTTTTGCACAAAATAAACGAATATGGCAAAAAAAGTGTCACTCTGACCCACGGATCGAGACATTAATCGTTAAAGTTGACGATAGGTTAGGAAATCTATCACATCAATGGCAGAAAGAGACATGAGAACATGTAAGTAAAGCAAAGAATTTGTATTTTTAAAGCAGAGAATTTGTTCATAAA
This sequence comes from Trachymyrmex cornetzi, assembly GCF_001594075.2. Classification (NCBI taxonomy): domain Eukaryota; kingdom Metazoa; phylum Arthropoda; class Insecta; order Hymenoptera; family Formicidae; genus Trachymyrmex; species Trachymyrmex cornetzi. The sequence goes on from NW_017295608.1 coordinate 158,657, forward strand.
ACAGAATTTGTATAACCTTTTATGTACAACCATTTGTATAACCATCGATGTGACAGGTTTCCTAACCTGAATATCTGTCAACTTTAACAATTAATATCTTAGTTCGCAAGACACTTTTTTGCTAGATTCATTCATTTCGTGCAAAAACGCATTGAATAAACCTAATTTTATTAACATCGGAGGTGAGGAACCTAAACTCAATAATTATCATTCTTTCTTTATTGCTTTTTATTGTTTTTTATTAATATGAACATATAAAGTAATTTCAAGGCTGAATAGATTTTTTATTATTTTACAGTATGCGCACATACAAGCGAAAAACAGATAGAGCTTCTGCCACTCAAGAACAGATGCAGAAAGTTGCAAATGATGTATTAAAAAATGGCAAGAGTGTAAGAGCAGCAGCTTTTGAAAATAAAATATCAAGAATGACTTTGGCAAGATATTTCAAAAAACTGAAAGATAAAGGAAGATTTGCTAAAATAGGGTATAGTAGTCCAAGGCAAGTTTTTAATGAAGAGCAAGAAAAAAAATTAAAAGATTATTTATTAAAAGCTTCCGATATTTATTTTGGCTTAACTCCCAAAGATGTTCGCTGTCTTGCTTATAATTGCGCTTCTCAATTTGAAATTTCGTATCCTGACAGTTCGAAAATTAACAAAATGGCAGGCAAAGATTGGTTAACTTCGTTCCTGAAAAGAAATACTAAACTGTCGATTAGAAAACCAGAAGCAACTAGCCTCGGTAGGGCGACGTCTTTTAATAAGACCAACGTTAATAATTTTTTTGATAAATTAGGCTTTGTTCTGGATAGATACAAGTTTACCGCCTCAAAAATTTGGAATATCGATGAAACTGGCGTCTCGACTGTATCAAAGCCAAGCAAAATTGTTGCAGCAAAAGGCAAACGCAATATAGGCTCAATAATTTCAGCAGAACGTGGTACAAATGTAACGGTGATAGCAGCTGTCTCAGCGTCTGGCAACACCATTCCACCTATGTTCATTTTTCCTGGCAAGAAATACAAAGATTATTTTCTATCAAATGGACCATCAGATAGTATAGGTATGGGTAACGCCAGTGGTTGGGCGACTAATGACGAATTTCTTGCGTTCATGAAGCATTTCATCAAACATGTAAAGCCCTCAGTGGAAGATCCATTATTAATCTTGTTAGATAATCATTCATCCCATCTCGCAATTGAAACAATAAATTTTGCCAAAAATAATGGAATTATTATGTTATCTTTTCCACCACACTGCAGTCACAGATTACAGCCGCTTGATGTTTCCATTTTTGGGCCTTTCAAAAAATATGTTGTAAATGCTCAAGACGGATGGTTACGTAGCAATGCAGACAAGACGATAACTATATATGACATACCTAAAATAGTTGCTGAAACACTTCCATTAGTTACTACATCTCTTAACATTATACATGGATTTAAAAAGACTGGAATATTTCCCTACAATAGGGAAATTTTTACTGATATCGACTTTGCCCCTTCATATGTCACTGACCGCCCTGAAGAATCACAATTAAGCGTGCAAGCAGTAGAAAAAGAAAATGTATCTCCAAATTATACTCGTAACAGTCCTTCTACGTCCACAGACAATACTATGCCTTTTATGTACGAAGAAAATATCGAATTTTCACCTGAAATCGTCAAGCCTTTTCCAAAGGCTGGTCCGAGAAAATAGACTCAAGTCAAGAGGAAGAAAAGAAGCGCAGCAATTTTAACTTCTAACCCCGAAAAAAATATTCTTGCTGCAGAGCAGAACCAAAAAGAAAAGATGAAAGATGATGTAAAAAAGAAAAAAGTAAGTAAACACATTTTGACATCAGATCCTAAGGATGAGGAATATTATTGCCTTGAATGTGGAGAAGCGTATTCTGAGAGCTTGCCAGGAGAACAGTGGCTTCAATGCCGTAATTGTAAAGGTTGGGCTCATTTAAAGTGTACTTCTGGTATAATATTTGTTTGCATTAATTGCAGTAATAATTAAATTTAAAGTTTAAAAATATAATTTTGAAAAATTTATTACTTTTTATTGAAAATAATGCTTTATTGTCACTTTATATTTTGTTATATATAATAACATTAAAGATATATTTCATACATAAGTTTTATCATGAAAACTTTAGTTTCATTTTTGTGTTCTTTTCTTTTATATTTACAAAGAAAATACAGATTATTATTAAAAAAAAGATGTTACAAACTGTAATAAAAACTTCGTTAACTCATCTAATTCTGCAAATTTTTTAATTATATATAACCTTAATACGCAATTACCTTCATGGCTCAACTTGCCCTTCGGAGTTGCCCAATATACCCCATTGGTGGGGCATATTGATCCACTTTGCATCCTTGCAATTAACGTAATTTCTTTCTAATTAACGAGGTATGTTAAGGGTTTATATGTACTTAATCGTTGAGGTAGATAAACATGCAACGTTTTAAAGTATTTACCATTAGTCTATCATAATTGTGTGAAAATTTATGATAATTTAAAGAAAAAGTGGCTTAACTATATCCCCGCCCTACCCTATGTGTGTGCGTGCGTGCGCGCGCGCGCACATATGTATATACCCACATATACATATATATACAGTATTCTAAAATTCGCAAATATGAATTGCACAGCGTGATTGTACCACTGAAAATACATTGAGAAAAATGGTCTGGTTGGATTAAACAGTAATTCTGGTGGAAAATGGACGAATAAGAATTTTCTGGTTATGTCTATTAGAATTCTAGTTGAGATAACTAGAATTCTGATTAATAAAATTATTCTGATAAAAATAAGAATTCTAGTAGATTTTACCAGAAATATCAACCAGAATTCCGGTTATCTCAGCTAGAATTCTAATAAGTTTAACCAAAAATTTCTGATTCGTCCATTTTCAACCAGAAATTTTTTTCAGTGTAATACCTACTGGAACGCGCGCTGGCACTAGTTTCGCGATCCGACAAAAGAGGATCTCAAGTGGTATCCTTGTCCTTTTTTAGTACAACATTGTTATTTTTAATACAACAGTATTTCACCATATCTAAATATTAAATAATAATAATTGAGATTCAACGTACATTTGGCATGCTACGTATATTATTGGGTATGGGAATAAGTTTCCGCCCTTTTTGAAAAGAAAAAGATGTGTTTATTTAAACAAATCTATATAAGTGAGTTTATTCAAAGTATGCTCCTTCGGAAGCGACAACTTTCTCCCACTTTTCCGGTAATAAACGGATTCCTCGAATGAAAAAATTTGGTCCTTTTAAAGCGACCCATTCATCAAGCCATTTTTTGATATCTTCATAAGAATTGAATCGTTCTCCAGAAAGGGCCGACTGCATGGATCGGAACAAATGGAAATCTGAAGGAGCAATGTCCGGTGAATACGGCGGGTGGGGCAGAATTTCCCACTTTACTCCTTCCAAGTATTTCTTGACCGGTTTTGCAACGTGTGGCCTAGCGTTGTCATGTAACAGAATCAACTTGTTGTCCCATTCCGGTCGTTTTTCTTTCAAAGCTTGGTTTAAACGTACCAGTTGTAGTCAATAACGATCGCCAGTGATGGTTTCGGACGGTTTAAGCAGCTCATAATATATAACACCTCTCTGATCCCACCAGATCACAGTGGGCCAGGAACCCGGAAAAAATGGCCAAAAACCAACATTCAAATTTACATTTAATTGTCACGGTGTTTTTAAGTAGATGAGTTGAAGGGACTGTGGAGAAATTTTTTCGCAGATAAATCAATGTCCGTCCTTATAAGAGCATCATGAAGCTAAGAATGTTATTCTTGTTTTCCAACATATTTATGATCGTTCCTGTATGTATAAAAAATTGAGCATATTATTTCTGAATCGTTTTTTCACGTAATATCAGTATTATTGGTATTAGAATTCTAAAAAATAATAGCAATATGAAGAGATTAAAATCTGAATTGAGTATTGTGATTTATTGTGACACCATGTTTATGTTGCCAATTTTGTACAAGTTGCTATTTCAAAGCTCCCCGAAACTCCACCTTCTAATAAAAATTTTTAAGTGGCAGGATCTTCATTATAACGTTTACTTGGAACTTATTCGGCGATATTTTGCGAATACTATAATTTTCTATGTGTAAACAATTAAATTCAAAATTACTCGGATTGGTTATGATTTCACAACTATATGCGCAACTGTAGGTACATATCAATTTTGTCGTTTAAATTTTTTTCAATCGAGAGGAAGACTCTTTAAATTCCATTATTCCTCTTCTTTTAATTTTTATCTCATAAAGGAATTCACAAGTAAGGCGCACAGTTTATTCAATTTAAACAAAGCACATATATAACGGTTCTTCGCGCGCGCCGTGTTCGACACGTATATGTGCTTTGTTTAAATTGAATAAACCGTGCGCCTTACTTGTGAATTCCTTTATGAGATAAAAATTAAAAGAAGAGGAATAATGGAATTTAAAGAGTCTTCCTCTCGATTGAAAAAAATTTAAACGACAAAATTGATATGTACAGTTGCGCATATAGTTGTGAAATCATAACCAATCCGAGTAATTTCGAATTTAATTGTTTACACATAGAAAATTATAGTATTCGCAAAATATCGCCGAATAAGTTCAAAGTAAACGTTATAATGAAGATCCTGCCACTTTAAAATTTTTATTAGAAGGTGGAGTTTCGGGGAGCTTTGAAATAGCAACTTGTACGAAATTGGCAACATAAACATGGTGTCACAATAAATCACAATACTCAATTCAGATTTTAATCTCTTCATATTGCTATTATTTTTAGCTCTATAAAGCTAGCAGGACCAAATGAGCAGAATCAAATCGGACCTATAATTTTTAGTACTTTTTTTGTACTAATTTGTACCATAAAAAAAAATTTTGTACTCTGTGTTTTGGAAAAAAAACATGGCGCTGCCAGGTTAATATTAAGCTGGCAGGACCAATTAAAAAAAAAAGAAAAATAAATAAATAAATAAAGAAATAAATAGTATCGAATTTGTACTAATTTGTACCACCAAAAGAAATTCTATATTATGCGTCATTTCCCAGAAAACAGTGGCGCTGCTAGTTTAATATTTAAGCTAGCAGGACCATAAAAAAGAAACAACACAAGGGCAAAAATGAACAAAACTGAATTTATACTAATTTGTACCACTGAAAATAAGTTAATATTTTACACAAAACCTATGTGAATCTGCGGCACTCGACTTCAAGAAAAAAATATTTTTAATGAGCATTAAATTAAGTCAAGCATTTTTGTAAGTCAAATGTCGGATTTCACATAGGTGATCTAATGATGGCTGGAAGATTAAAAATAATTATACAGTTTACATATCCGATACAAATTATATTATAAATGTTATAAAATAAAATAATTACAAGAATACATATAAAGTACGAAAAAAAAACATAAACATTCATTGTTTTTTATAATATATTAATAACGCTGGAGTTACTTCTGCATTTTCTTTAATAATTTTTTCTTTTTTCTCCAAATCATATTCCACCCATGTACCTGCTTTCCAACAAATAGCTGTGTAATGCCCCATTGATTGTACGCTTCTTGTCACTATAGGATTTTTATACCCAACAATGCCGAGTAATTTATATATTTTTTTATTGAATGGATTTTTGCAGGATTTTTTAATTAACGAATTGGTGTTCGGCATGTCTTTCATCTCAATTAAAGACATGCCGAACATCGAGCCGAATTTCGATCCGCGGCAAACTGAGTCTGTCTCGCTTCTGCGTCGGTCTGTCTCGGACTGTCGGTACGTGTTTAATATCGAACCGCGTGCTCGAGATTAAAGACATGCCGAACACTGAGCCGAATTTTGATCCGCGACAAACTGAGTCTGTTTCGCTTCTGCGTCGGTCCGTCTCAGACTGTCGGTACGTGTTTAATATCGAACCGCGAGCTCGAGATTAAAGACATGCCGAACACCAATCCGTATCTCGAACAGCGGAAAAACGAATGTAAGATTAAATAATAGGTAGTTTACTTTAGGGACAGAGGTTTAGTCTTTCTCGAGTTCAGTCTTTAAAAGTTCGTCAGAGAAAACGGTGATAGTAAAAATTTTCATTATGAGTCCAGTTCGCGGTAGACCGAGAAAAGTCGATACTGAAAGAATGAAAAATGCAATATTAAAATATAAAGATACTTAAAAGATAATAATGAGATTATCTCAAAAACTCATGATATTTTCTCCTTTAATAAAAAAAATTATAACTTATAAAATAATTTTATAAATAATACATGCATTCCTTTATTTTGCAGGAGATCTTATTATTTTTGAATTATTTACAACGACAATTAAGTCTCGAACCACATTAAATGATATT
>NW_017295608.1:165053-170089 GCF_001594075.2 Trachymyrmex cornetzi
TCGTTCGCTATACTCTGTGCTCGCGTTCGCTTGGTAAACGGCCGGGGTGCTATAATGTAGCGCACCGGACGTTACATATGTACTCTTTATTTTATTTTGTAACATTTATAATATAATTTGTATCGGATATGTAAACTGTATAATTATTTTTAATCTTCCAGCCATCATTAGATCACCTATGTGAAATCCGACATTTGACTTACAAAAATGCTTGACTTAATTTAATGCTCATTAAAAATATTTTTTTCTTGAAGTCGAGTGCCGCAGATTCACATAGGTTTTGTGTAAAATATTAACTTATTTTCAGTGGTACAAATTAGTATAAATTCAGTTTTGTTCATTTTTGCCCTTGTGTTGTTTCTTTTTTATGGTCCTGCTAGCTTAAATATTAAACTAGCAGCGCCACTGTTTTCTGGGAAATGACGCATAATATAGAATTTCTTTTGGTGGTACAAATTAGTACAAATTCGATACTATTTATTTCTTTATTTATTTATTTATTTTTCTTTTTTTTTTAATTGGTCCTGCCAGCTTAATATTAACCTGGCAGCGCCACGTTTTTTTCCAAAACGGCACAGAGTACAAAATTTTTTTTTATGGTACAAATTAGTACAAAAAAAGTACTAAAAATTCCAATAGATCCGATTTGATTCTGCTCATTTGGTCCTGCCAGCTTTATAGAGCTAAACAATGCTACTAACGACATCTTTCTACAATGGGCGGAAACTTATTCCCATACCCAATGTTAATTTTAACTTTTCCCGAGACTGTACGAGCCCCACTACTGTTTACTGCACATGCGCAGTATAATGTCGAAAAGGAAAAAGATACCACTTGAAATGCTCTCTCTCGGATCTGTTAACAAAGGCGGCGAGAGTCCGCGCGCAATCCAGTACACCAAAAAAAATGCATGTAATTTTACATGGAAATTACATGTCTATAATCGGAAAATTACCTAAATACGATTAGAAATTTACAATTTCAAGTAAATTTCCAATCATATTTATGTATTGTAATTTAAGTAATTTGCCAGTCATAAACATATGTAATTTTCATGTAAAATTAGATGCATTTTTTTCAGTGTAGGTGTTATATTTCAGTGGATTGTATACGTACCCGAAGCACCTTACTCCTTTGGCAAAATTCCGTTTAAACAGTACTTTTTAAATAAAAACAATTTTAACCTAACAAATGAGCGCTCTGTTACACATGATGGATCATGGGCGACGCACACGGCATGGGCGCGGTGTATGAGCGTTGTTATTTTACTATTTTGATAAAGATTTTATAAAAATTATAGGTAGATGATATCAAAATATCACTCTTTTGAATAAAACTTACTTGAGAAGAAAAAATTTTCTAATCGATATCGCCAAAGAAACAACTGAAAATAAAGTAGTAGATTAGACAACTCATGCTTTAAATTATTAAATTAAAAATGTGGCCTCTTTCAGGGCCACAAACATTTTCAAAACGCTGAAACATTGATCTTGTATCAAAATTATTTACGAATTGTCTAATCTACTATTTTACTTTCGGTGGTTTCTTTGGCGATATCAATTAGAAAATTTTCTTTTTTTAAGTAATTTGTAACCCCTATTAAGCTGAACCCCCCACCAGCGCAAATTGAGTCCGGATATATTGAAACATTTAGTGCCCTTTTATTGCTAATTAGTTGCTCCAGAAAGAATTTTGTTGCTCCAACCGTTTAGCAGTAAAAAAAAATAAAAAATGGGTGGGTCCAGCTTAATGGCAAGCTGGACCCCCCATAGTCAAAAAATATATATAGAGCTACAATATCAAAAAAACAAATACACCAGATTTTGTTGCTCTTTTGTTGCTCCAGGATAGTGCCAAGAAATATCAAAAAAATTAAATCGTTAAATAAATATCCATAAATTTAAAAAATTACATCGTCTCGCGTAGCAGCGTCATGATTAAAAGATACAGAGTTAGTTGCTCGTAAGTTTTTGGTACCAAAATGTTCCTTGTAACGTATACTATCGAAATATACCCATTTCCGATTTTGTTGCTAACTCTAACACATGTAAAATAATTAGTTTATCATCGTCGGCGCTCGCGCCGAGCACTTTATTCATTCAAAGATTGTTTAAAGAATTTGTTGCTCGTAAGTTTTTGGTACCAAAATGTCCCTTGTAACGTATACTATCGAAATATACCCATTTCCGATTTTGATGCTAACTATAACACAGAGCTGGGATTTAGTTGCACATTTCGGTTCGATTTCGTTGGCGACGCCCACTGTTCCCCTTTTGCCGCGCATTGCCTAGCAACGAACCAGTGCTCGGCGCGAGCGCCAATGCTGATAAACTAATTATTTTTCATGTGTTAGAGTTAGCAACAAAATCGAAAATGGGTATATTTCGATAGTATACGTTACAAGGAACATTTTGGTACCAAGAACATGTGAGCAACTAAATATGTACATGTAGCTTTTAATCATGACGCTGCTACGCGTGACGATACAATTTTGTTTATTTATCGATATTTGTTTAACAATTTAATTTTTTTGATATTTCTTGGCACTATTCTGGAGCAACAAAAGAGCAACAAAATCTGGTGTACTTGTTTTTTTGATATTACAGCTCTATATATATTTTTTGACTATGGGGGGGTCCAGCTTGCCATTAAGCTGGACCCACTCATTTTTTATTTTTTTTATTGCTAAACGGTTGGAGCAATAAAATTCTTTCTGGAGCAACAAAAGAGCACTAAATTTTTAAATATGTCCGGACTCAATTTGCGCTGTGGGGGATCCAGCTTAATAGGGGTTAATTTGTATTCAAAATAGTGATATTTAGATATCATGTATAGTTTTACAAAATAGTTGGATACAACAGGGCAATAGGAGTTAAGCACGGTAATTCTTATGCAAACCAAATGGTTAACAAAACAACTTTACTAATAATTAATCCGCTTACATGCTTTGGCTCACTTTTGAGCCCATCCTCAGAGACCGATGTGAACCTGGCGCCCAATTTTATCAAAAATAAAAATTAATACCGTAGGGCGTTTGTACTTTGTTTGTACCCGTTTGTACCTCCCTTATTTTCGTTTGTACCCCAAACAGTTAAACATAAAATAAAATATAAAAAATGGCCAGCGCCCAACTTTAATATTTTTTAATTTCGTTTATGCCATTCGAAAGAGAATCGTTTGTACCCGTTTGTACCACCTTTACTTTCGTTTGTACCTCAAAGGGTTCGGAGATACAACGCTTTTCAATTTTTGCACAACCCCTATATAGCGAAATTCGCCAATTTTAGAGATATCGAAACGGGACCAACGGCATTCGAAAGAAAATCGTTTGTACCCGTTTGTACCTTCCTTACTTTCGTTTGTACCTCAAAGGGTTCGGAGATACAGCGATTTCAAAATTTCGGAAATACGCCAAGAGGAGAAGTCGGCCATTTTTAAAGATATCGAAATGGGACCAACGGCATTCGAAAGAGAATTGGCGAATTTCGCTATATAGGGGTTGCGCAAAAATTGAAAAGCGCTATATCTCCGAACCCTTTGAGGTATACAAACGAAAGTAAGGGAGGTACAAACTGGTACAAACGATTCTCTTTCGAATGTCGTTGGTCCCGTTTCGATATCTTTAAAATTGGCGAATTTCGCTATATACCTAGGGGTTACGCAAAAATTGAAAAGCGCTGTATCTCCGAACCCTTTGAGGTACAAACGAAAGTAAGAGTGGTACAAACGGGTACAAACGATTCTCTTTCGAATGGCATAAATGAAATTAAAAAATATTAAAGTTGGGCGCTGGCCATTTTTTATATTTCATTTTATGTTTAACTGTTTGGGGTACAAACGAAAATAAGGGAGGTACAAACGGGTACAAACGAAGTACAAACGCCCTACGGTATTAATTTTTATTTTTGATAAAGTTGGGCGCCAGGTTCACATCGGTTCCTCAGAGACAGTATGATGTTGTAATTACAAAAAAAAATTTTTCTTACAAACTGATTCATTTCAGTGAGCCACCTCCACCTATTAACGGAAACTATAAAATAAAAACGAACTCTAAAAGCAATCTAAAATGTATTAAAATGATTAAAAGGTAAATTTTTTGGAAGCAAAAACGATTTATTGTAAAACAATAGAAGGTAGCTCACTAAAACAAAAATTCACCATATTGCAAACACTTAAATTTTATAGGTTAAATCAAAAACTAGTCTTTGACCATTCAGCGAATCAGTGTCAATTATGTTAAGATTAATGGATAACTTTTAATACACTTAGAACGTTAATCGCAAAAAAAGAAAATAGAAGGAAAGAAAACTCTGATATTACCCAAGCAGAAATTTTGTAAGGGCCATGATCGGGTCCTTATCAGGATGCCCTAATGCCTGATCAGGCGCTCATCAGGACACCCGATCCGGCCCTGATCGTAAATGTAACGTCGAGAATGAAGATTGCCTGATCGGACAATCATAATCGGGGCCGGATAATTTTTAATAAAAATAAAAAATAAAAACAAGGCCTTTGTCATGCCTTGTTTTTAATAGGAAATTTTAAGGGCATTAATAGGGTTCTGATAAAGTATTTGTTGTTTAGATACAGGTTAGGTTGCGATATACAGTGACATGCAGAAATTTCTGGCCAGTAACATTTTGCATTCTAATTTATAAAAAAAATTTTGATAAAATTTTGTGTTAGTACAAGATTAGATAAATTAAATAAATTAGAGTAAAAAATGTCACTGGTCGAAAACTTTCGAAACGTCACTATATATAAATTTTAACAATATAATTGATACAAAATTGCTATTTTATGTTTTAAATGTACTTACCATTTTCTGATATGGATTCGCATGAGTACAATGCTTGACGAGATGCACGAAATCTTCTCACTCGCATTCGCATTATCAAACGTGTTTTATAATTTGCATCCATAATTCGATATTTAACATTACACGATATATAACCTCAAGAGAATAGATGCTCTTTTTATAAAAACAATGAATAGGGACAAGGAAATCCGGCCACTTTCAGGATTACCCGAAAAAA
>NW_017295608.1:170207-179999 GCF_001594075.2 Trachymyrmex cornetzi
TTTCCCGATCAGGCAAGGATCGGGAATTCCCGTATTATGGCATTCCCTACTCTTTCCCGATCTGCAGGCATTAATCATGCATCAGGCATTCCCGATCTAATTTCTGCTCGGGTAATTATAGTCCAAACGGACATCAAAACCAAAACTGAATCTTTAATTTAATCTTAATGTAACAAGGAATGTACACTGATGTATAGTTTTTATAAAATCTTTATCAAAATAGTAAAATAATAACGTATACACTCATACCCGTGTGTGCGCCGCCCCTGATCCATGCGTAACGTGGAACGCTCATTCGTTAGCTTAAAATAGCTCCCGTTTAAAAAGTACTGTCTAAAATATAAATTAATATAAACTTAACTTAACATTTTGTGATAAAAAAAGGTATAAGATACATCATCTTTATATTTGAAACCATATTCTAAAGCATTATTTAATGTATTTCCATGACATTTATGATATTTTATTTGTTATTGTTTTACGAGAAATCATCCAACTATGATTTATATATACATATATATTTATATATGGATGATAACATTTACAAATTTGAATTTTATATTAATATAACTCAATTAACATAGCTTAATATTATAAACTTAACTCAATAATATTTTGTGATAAAAAAGATATCAAATATTTATGTCCAATCGGATAGAATAACCAAATAAATTAAATAAAAAATTATTTAAGTAATATCAGATTCGAGTTTGAACATTGCATTGTTCAAATACCGGAAAATTTCGAGTAGAGATTTGATGGACGCATCGAAAATCTGAACTAGAAAGAAAGAAAAAAAAGGACATCACGAAAGGTTACGACGTGCGGCACGATTTCGCGGAAAGGAAGGAAAAAGAAAAGGAAAAAAGAAGTAGTAGGATGGCCGACACTCTGCTCGGATACCAGTTGGCACAATCTATTAAACGCGATCTTTGCTAGACACGACGTACACAACCGCTGTGAAGGAAAAAAAAGAAAGACCAATCGCCATCCCAAATGTCGAGAATCCACCGGAACAAAAAAGAAAGCAAATAAAAAATTCGCGGACGTTGACCCTTTCTATGTCCGATAGCGTAGCATTTGTAACTTCTCAGATTTTGACATTGGATGTTTTTAAACAATAAAGCTAAATTATCAGAAATTTCATTAATTTTAAAATTTTTTAAATAGACATTTAACGTTATATTCGATTTCGAAATCGTGCAATATACGAGAACATATGAATTCCTCACTGACTCTTTTATATTTTTTCATGAAATTATTTAACTAAAAAAAAATCGTTAACACATCGCAAGAATTAAAATATACTCGAACAATATCTATATCAAAGGAAAAATTTACACAAAACTACAAAACTTGTGCACTAAAAGAAAAGATTGGCTGAATATGACATAGCATTTTTAATTGGTTACAGCAGCCAATTTTTTGTTGCGTTAGCCTATGGAAATCCTATATTGACATTGCGGATAGATAGGCTAACGCAACAAAAAATTGGCTGTTGCAATAAAAAAATTGGCTGCTGTAGCCAATTAAAAATGCTATGCCATATTTTAACATCTAATTTGTTGCAGCAGCCAATTTTTCTTTCAGTGTGATATAAATTATTTGAGAAAAGATAATCCCGCAATTAATAGCAATCAATGAGTGTTACTAAAATCTCTTAGAGAAATTGAAATTATTGGCAAGAAATTGTTTCTTAAGAATGCGATTCACACTGGACCTGCCAATGTGTTTCCTTCCAATCTCCTGGTATTTCTTCTATAAGAATCCTTTTCTAAGACGAACCCACGGACAAATCGTGATCTCAACGTTCCTGCTGGCTTCGCAGGACTTGATCGTTAAGGAAGCGAGCAAGACAGCAGTAGAGAAAGGAAGGAGAAATCCCCAAAGTGCACCTCCGTTCTAAATCCTGAGACTCCTGCCCCATAGAATTAGGTGGAGGTCCTTCAGCACGGTGGAAGTTAGGGTTTCCTTCCTGAAGGTCCAATCCCTTTCAGCGATAGGGATATATCCCCGAAGACGACGTCGTTCACATTGCGGTGAAGAGGGAGCAGGATGATAAGGAGAAGATGGAGGATAAGGAAAAAGAGGTCTTATCCAATAACTGATCCCTAACGAGCACAATAGGTCAGGTATTGAGCAAGCTTTCGCTGACTCGACTCGCATCTCTCGAGCACGATTCGTCCTCAATAAAAAGTGCGGAAGATGAGTTATATGATCCAACCGCCTTTTCCAAAATATGATTATTTAAGCATCGCATTATAGACATCAACATGTCTATAAAAGATTATTTCGTATCATATAGCATCTCCCTCAATGAATAAAGAACTCAACATGCCAAAGCAAAACAACGCAATAAAAAAAAACATCGAACGAAAATAAAAACATTGTTTTTTTTTTCGTTGTATGATCGCACGTTATCTTTCCTTGTTGACATCTGGATAAGGAACAGATAACAAGTTTAATAAATATAATTTTTTTTTCCTCATTCAGAATGATTCACATGTGCTCGAAAAGTTCATAGGTTGTCTTCTTGCGAGACACCCAGTATGCATGACAAGCGAACGTTCGATTTCCCTTCATGGTGTCCTCACTTCCGGATGGAAATGGAAGCGAGGTCGATCGAATTGGCTCTCGTGCAGGGAATCAGTACGAGGAACAACTATTCCAGAATCGCATGGCTCGGACGACCTCCACCTTGAAATCACAATCAGAGAAACGCGATTCGCTTATCGAATCTACAGCATCTGATCAATGATAAGCGCTGAATTATATGATAATTGCGCCAAAGAACATCGTGATGACTAGTGGAAACGATATCTTATTTGTCGTATTATTTCTGTTTGCCGCAGCTTTGATAGAGATAACGAAAAATCTATTGTTTATACGTTACAGTTTATTTTATGTCCAGAAAGATAAAGCAGAAAATTGGTATAAGATTTAACTCGTTGATAAATATATATATAACGAGAAATTAGAAGGTTATTATAAATATTCAACGGGGAAAATGATTTCAAGTTTCATGAACATGAGGCGTAAGGTATTGTTAAAATGTTACTGTCTTGTGCATACAATAATTCAAGTAATTTACATGTAATTAGTATGGATATTAAGTGCAAAATACGGAAAGTGCTGCACAACTTGCAATTGTAATTTTAACATTTTCCCCATTTGCAATCACATTTCCTTAAAGAGCGGGTGTAAAAAAATTAGTTGATTATCATACGCAGCAAGCAACTATGCAATTTTAAACATTACATACTTTTATAGATAAGCGTCAAATTCATTTTTTATTAAAGTCCACACGAAAATAAATTATATGATTTTCTTATCTATTCTTCAACTCAAAATAATTTATAAAAATTCTTTCATAGTTATTACATCAGAATTGTCGCTTTTTATTAAAATATTAAGGACAAAGCAAAGAATAGATTACATATAAATAATAATTAAGCTTTATAGTTCATATTATTATAATAGATTTTTAGTTCATATTTATTAAAAAAAAGTATTTTAAATTAGTAGAATTGCAAGAATTTGTATATGAAAAAAGAATTAATTCAGGAATTCACCTCAAACAATGATATAATCAGGATTGGCAGGAAAATTCCAATGGGTGGAAAACACTAGGATAAATTCCGGATTTTACCGGTCCGGAGTTTATCCACTGAAATAATAAACTGGTAAAAACTATAAAACTGCTGCTTTAAAATATAAGAACATGAAAGTGATTCGATATCGATGCATCTTTCTTCTATTACTTGATTTATTCATTTCACTCTTCCTGTCTGATTCACTTTTACTTGAATTATCATCATCGTTCTTTTCAAACTCACTACACTTTTGAAGATGTTGTTTCAATCGTAGAGCTTTTCCACTATAACTAATGTTCCACAAGCAATACATTTCTGCTTAATAATGTTGTCAACTGTACAAGATTCAAAGCAAGCCCATACAGGGCCCTTATGTCTTTCTCTTAATGTATTTTTACTCAAAATAATCAAATCTATATTTATTTGATTATTTTTAATAGAAAAGACCAGGTTTTTTTGCCGGTTTTTTCCGGAAAATACCGGTTTTTACCACTGGCATGGACTTTATCCAAAAAATGTGGGCTTTTGCCAACCCTGGATATAATTAACATTATATTGTTATCTTGTCATTTTACCAATGCCTTCTTTTCTTATCCTCTTTTCCACATTTCACTACCCTTCCCTTTGTTCGACCACGAACCGACCTCCAATCACCCTCCAAACCGTCAATGTAACTCAAGTTCCTCGAAAATTACGGGAAACCAATCAGCGTCGAAATGTGCTCCCGCCGATTTTCGCTGTTTCTCTCTGTCCCTCCCTCATCCCGTTTGAATTACGTCCAACAGGTATGCACCTGAATAGTATTATTGCTGTAATAATTATCTTGCTCTTGCGACAATCGATCATCTTTGCCAAAAGCAAAAATCTTTTCCTGATAAAACTAATTTCCCATCAAACATGCATAAAGTTTTACATACGAACTGATGTATTGTTGCATGTAAAACAATATATTTCGAAAATATCAGCTTTACATATAAATAACAATAAAATATCAGATATCATGTTGAAGTGACGATTCTTTTTAAAAAAATCATAGTTTTCAATTTTGGCGTAACGTTTTAATTACAGTGAATTTGTGAAAACGCAAAATATTGAAAAACTCGTACCACGTCTCCTTATAAATTTGAAGTCGCACAGAGGGAAAGTGTACAAGATGTGTAGGATAGCAAGGACGGCAAGAACGTGCACATGATAATAATTCAATGCGATGTAAGGATTCTTCGCCAGTCATGATGGAAAGCGATCTCTTCCGAGTATAGTAGGAAGGCGTGGAAGTAATTGGAGTGAAATAAAAAATGGGTAATTAAAGTACGTGCAATACACGACGCCAGTTCTGGATTCGCATATCTGTTTACAGCCGGTTCGGACTCGATACTAACACGAAGTCATACGGACGTAAGAACCAAGCGAATCTAATTTTCAGTAAGATAATCAACAATTTCAACCACACAAAATTCCGAAAGAAAAAGAACATTTTTTTATCTCGTTAAAATTAATTTTAATTGTATTATATTAATATATCCTTAATATTTTCTAAATATTATAATAAATAAAAATGTCCATATCGATTTATGCATCCTACACTGAAAAAAACTTCCGGCCTTTATCCGTTCAAAAAGTAACAAACAGATATTTCCGATTGATTTTGATCGGATTTATAAGACTATCCGATCAAATTTATCGGATAGCCCTAAAATTTGATCGGATAGTCTTATAAATACGATCAAAATCAATCGAAAATATCTGCACTGAGAGAAAAGATATAGTATTGATAACAAAAAAAGAGAATTGTTCACAAATGGCCGATTATTATTGGATTACTTTGTTAAAATTACAAAATACAATATTTTTTTGTAAGACAAACAAAATTTTTTTATTTAACAGTACAAATTTATTCGGTTACTCACGTTTTGTAAATACCAATGTAAAATTTGATTGCCATTACAAAATAAGTATTCTTTTAGTAATTTCAACAAAATAATCCACTGATATAGAGCAAGGAGTGTTTCGCAGAGCTATTAGAGATGGCGTGTCTTCTCGTAAGAAGAAATTCAACGTCTACCTCTATAAAGCCGAGACGATTAGAGACTAATCTCATGGACTTCTCGGTTCTCGCCACACCATGATCAATCATGGTAACTATTTTTTCAGAGCGATTAGTAATCACAATTGTTCTAAATCTATATATATTTTTGCTAAGCTAAGGAAATTAAAAAACGCCAAACATAATCACTCCGTAGAAAGTGAGAGATACTTATATATATATTATTCATTTTGTTCCAGTAACAAAATATTCTATTTCTAATTACAAAAGATCTATAAACATCAGAACAGTTTTGTACCATTAAATGATCAGTTTAGTTAATAAATTCAACAAATTAATATTGTCGTAGTAATCAACGGTTTTATTGATCATATATCAACAAATAGTTTTTGTGTCAGTAACAAAACTTTGGTTATTGGTACAAAACATTTCTCTCAGTGTGTTTGTTACTTTTTGAACGGACATTTTTCTCAGTGATGTATGAAATCTTAAACTTGAATCCATCAAAAGTAAAAGAAACGGAGATGCATAAGTTAGTTTCTCAGTGTCCATCTGAAAACCTAAACAACACGCATTCTTTAATTGAGAATTGCATTTTGATAAATTGCATTTAATAAAGGATAGTGTGTTTACTGTCTCTAGTGTGAGTTACTTTTTGATGCGTGAAAATATTACTAAGAATACCGATTTGACGTATTGTTGAAGCCAAATTTTCAATTTGTGCTACTGTCCACCAATAATACGACACTAGTCGAATATTTACGTATTATAATTATATTATTATTGTGCGTATATAACATGAACAGAAATGAGAATCACTGTTCAGGGCTCAAGGTAAACGAGCTTCAAAGTGGCAATGGTGAACTGCGGAGAGACGTCGAGACAAGCGAAGGATCCGCCAGACCCTAATGCTCGCGCGCCGTTCTTACGCGAGTAGCACGTGAAACACTTCTACACTCTCAATTTTCTTCACCACTTCAGCTATATCAGTCAAATAATTAACTCGTTAATTTGTGTGAATTTATATATTAAATTCTAAAAGAAATAATGTATGCGATGAAATACAGATAATTGGAGGTCAAAATGTACAAGATGAAAAAAATACAAATCAAGAACATGTTTTCAATTTTATAATCTGGATAAAAAGAACTGTATGCTCGTACACTAATAATCATTTTTCTGTATCAATTTATCTCTTCTGCATCAAATTATCTCGACTTTCTCAAAATGTAGAATTTATATAAATGTTTCAAAATGTTATAATACATAAGTTAATTTTAAAATTAGAATATGGAGTATTACTACATTAACTTTTCTATAAATTTAGTATAATTTAAAAAGTCACAAACACAACACACACACACACACTTAAACAGTCACAAAAATTCAAATGTATCTCGTGAAAGAATCATGTCGTTTTAACGGGATTTGTGTGCAATACTTGATTATCAAGAGATGTTTATTTTATGAGAGCATATCACAAAACCAATACTATCGAAATCCGACGTTCCATATGCAACGATTCAATGTATAACGCTTGCAACCAAGGTCGGTCGATGCTCTAAACAACGTGTCGAGTATCTCGCGGTCTCCCCAACGTTAGAGAATGAAAGGAGGTGCACAAGGTGCACGCTCCACCGAGTCGTCCTTGACCCCGAAGTCAACCCGCATCCTGCTCCGTGCATCTCGCGAAGGATATATCCTGCGCGTATGCGCACGTATCAATTTTGATTAAATTATTCAGTATTCAACCCTCTTTTACATTGTATCACTTGACGAAAGTGTGTACTTGATAACCGAACAAAATTTTCCCAAAAAATAGAATATTGGCTATTTATTCATGACGTAATGGCTTCAGGGCTAGGTAAACCTAAACTTACACATGTTAACTATATTCAATTTTTTAGCTTTTTAAACACGACGATACTGCACGTAAATAACACGAACGTTTATCGACTTGAACCTTTGCTCTGTAATAAACTTGAGCAGCATCCGATACGATAAGATTTTTTTAATCAATCGACCTGCCTATTTGCGCATCGAGGTCTTTATTTAACGTTTCTCTCATCACTCTTCCCCTTCCTTCAGCTTCGCGCGAGAAATAATGCAGATTTGTTTAAATATTTTACATATATCTTCAAGTTCACAATTTACGATAGCTCCGATAATGCCACAACTTTTGATATTGTTTCCGTTTTTAAATTAAGCCATTAATTACTATTATATTAATCAAAAAGGCGTGTGAACTTTTAATAGCGGCAACGATAAGAACTACTTATTCAATAATCTTACAGGATTGTTTTTTAATGTCATTATGCATAATATTAAATAATATTCCTAAAATATTAATCGATGATTACATGTCAACTCTTGATAATGTTATGATTATTAAAAGTAACATTATTTAGACGTCTATTAAGCTGGCACAGCCACTTCAGCACAATCAAACGGGACCTATACCACATTTCTTTGCTATTTTTTTGCTAATTTTTTGCTCTATTCCCGATTTTTTTGCTCCAGCCAATTCGCTAAAACCCATGACTGTGCTAGCTTAAGATCAAAGTTAGCACAGCCACAAAGAAAAAAAACGGCAAATAAAAAATCAAGTACATATTCTTGAAGGGCTATTTTTTTGCTAATTTTTTACTCTATTCCCGATTTTTTTGCTCACTGTTTAAGTCGAAAAATTCAACCAATAGTGTGGCTGTGCTGGGTCGCGTACAAGAGTAAAGTACCTTAAAGCAATTAATTGCTCAGCTCATTTTGGTGTCAAAATGTTTCTAGATTTAATTGCTCTAAGAATATAGCAAATCGGAATTTTTTGCTCACTGTTTAAGTCGAAAAATTCGACCAAGAGTGTGGCTGTGCTGGCTCGCGTACAAGAGTAAAGTACCTTAAAGCAATTAATTGCTCAACTCATTTTGATGTCAAAATGTTTCTTGATTTAATTGCTATAAGAATATAGCAAATCGGAATTTTTTGCTCAGTGTTCAAGTCGAAAAATTCGACCAATAGTGTGGCTGTGCTGGCTCGCGCACAAGAGTAAAGTACCTTAAAGCAATTTTTCGATTTAAACAGTGAGCAAAAAATTCCGATTTGCGATATTCTAAGAGCAATTAATTCTAGAAACATTTTGACACCAAAATGAGCTAAACAATTAATTGCTTTAAGGTACTTTACTCTTGTACACGAGCCAGCACCGCCACACTATTGGTTGAATTTTTCGACTTAAAAAATGAGCAAAAAATTCCGATTTACTATACCTATTCTTAGAGCAATTAAATCTAGAAACATTTTGACCACACTGAGAAAAATGTTTTGTACCAATAACCGAAGTTTTGTTACTGATACAAAAGCTATTTGTTGATATATGATCAATCAAACCGTTGGTTACTACAATATTAATTTGTTGAATTTATTAACTAAACTGATCATTTAATGGTACAAAACTGTTCTGATGTTTATAGATCTTTTGTAATTAGAAATAGAATATTTTGTTACTGGAACAAAATGAATAATATATATATAAGTATCTCTCACTTTCTACGGAGTGATTATGTTTGGCGTTTTTTAATTTCCTTAGCTTAGCAAAAATATATATAGATTTAGAACAATTGTGATTACTAATCACTCTGAAAAAATAGTTACCATGATTGATCATGATGTGGTGAGAACCGAGAAGTCCACGAGATTAGTCTCTAATCGTCTCGGCTTTATAAAGGTGGACGTTGAATTTCTCTTACGAGAAGACACGCCATCTCTGATAGCTCCGCGAAACACTCCTTGCTCTACCATAGTGGATTATTTTATTGAAATTACTAAAAGAATACTTATTTTGTAATGGCAACCAAATTTTACATTGGTATTTACAAAACGTCAGTAACCAAATAAATTTGTACTGTTAAGTAAAAAAATTTTGTTCATCTTACAAAAAAATATTGTATACTGTAATTTTAACAAAGTAATCCAATGATAATCGGCCATTTGTGAACAATTCTCTTTTTTTGTTACCAATACTATATCTTTTCTCTCAGTGTGTGACAACAAATTATGTTGTCGTGATTGCTGCTAGTCTGCTATACCAACCAATTATTAGTAACAGAAACAAACTATATAGAATCTAACCTATCTTTTGGATAGACTTTAGCTCGTTTA
>NW_017295608.1:182286-184043 GCF_001594075.2 Trachymyrmex cornetzi
CCCTACCTAGTAGGCGCGCCGCGCCGTTCGAGCTTAGAGGCTCGCGGCGGTGAACGGAGCGCCGTGCGCTCGGTGGGCTGTGCCTTCGGCAATAGTAGGTCGGGGGGACGCGCGTATTTGGTTATTTTTTAAACGTTAATATTTCGTTAACTATTACTGACACCTCAAAATGGTACAGGACTTTTTGATTCAGTATAGGCTGTTCTACCCATGTATGATAAAAAATGCGGTAGTCGCCAAACATCCTGTATACAGAATGTCCGAAAAGTGTGGAAACGCTCGAATATCTCGAGAAATACACATCGGATCAGAAATCTGAAAATATATACGTATTCAATGTTTTCAAAAAAGCTATCTTTTGACATCTAACATGACCCCCCCATCCCCACCCGCTGTGGGTGAAAGAGAGGGTAAGTTTAAAATTTTAAATGGGAACCCCATTTTTTATTGTAGATTTCGCTTCTTCAGAAAAAGTTACATAAATGTTATCTATTACAAACATTTTTTTAATGACAGATGGCGCTGTAATCAGTGAAATTAAAAAATGAGTCTAAAACATTTGAAATATCTCAAGAAATACTCAAAGGATCAAAAAAATAAAAATGTACGTATTCAATGTTGTCAAGAAAGCTATCCATTGACACAAAAATTCTACCCTCCACCAATCATCCGCTGGGGGTGAAAGGGTAGGTAACTTTAAAATTTTAAATGAGAAAACGTCAAGTTGAATTTTTGGATTATGACTTCACATTCGTAATCAGCGATCCCAAAAACTCCCGAGTAACAAGTTTCAATCGAATTCGGATATATTTTTTGCAAATTTACTCGCCGTACGTAAAATTTCGAAAAATTTTGAGCTTATAGGCGCCATTGTGAACTCAAAATCGAAAAATGAAAATTGTATACAGTATAGTTTTCGAAGTTTAACTATCGGGAACACGTTTCTAATACCTTATTACATAAAAATGGACTTTCCGATACTTGTCTACGTTCTTTTCTGCTAATTGTTGGGAGTTGAAATCCATGTCGAAATTCAGCACATCTCGGCGTTAAAGGGTTAGTACAACTTTTTCTGCAGAAGCGAAATCTACAATAAAACATGGGGGTTTTCTCATTTAAAATTTTAAAGTTACCTACCCTTTCACCCCCAGCGGACGGTAGGTGGGGGATAGAATTTTTGTGTCAATGGATAGCTTTCTTGACAACATTGAATACGTACATTTTTATTTTTTTGATCCTTTGAGTATTTCTTGAGATATTTTAAACGTTTTAGACTCATTTTTTAATTTCGCTGATTACAGCGCCATCTGTCATCAAAAAAATGTTTGTAATAGGTAAAATTTATGTAACTTTTTCTGAAGAAGCGAAATCTACAATAAAAAATGGGGGTTCCCATTTAAAATTTTAAACTTACCCTCTCTTTCACCCACAGCGGGTGGGGATGGGGGGTCATGTTAGATGTCAAAAGATAGCTTTTTTGAAAACATTGAATACGTATATTTTCAGATTTCTGATCCGATGTGTATTTCTCGAGATATTCGACCGTTTCCACACTTTTCGGACACCCTGTATATAATCATTTCTCTCAGTGTTCTAGGAATATTTTGCGTTTATAGGGACGTTATTAATTAAAACATTATTAAATAAATACATATTTATAAATTGATATTGTTATTCAATATAATAAATTCATTCATTAAGGCGATGCTAAAGCTCCCTGTTTTACCACATTCCTATTCGGTGAAAAATCTCTGTAT
>NW_017295609.1:0-576 GCF_001594075.2 Trachymyrmex cornetzi
GCGACACAGGTACTCACCGAAGCACCCGTGTCCGGCGAGCACCTGCGTCAGGCGGAACGAATGCCCGTCCCATCCCCTGCCCACCCACTCGTCCAGGCAGGGGAGAATGGCCTCCGTGGTCCTCTTCCCGTTCGTCGGCGTGCTGTTCCGCAGGCTGTTCCTCACGCCATTCGCGAAAAACCCGCCGACGGGCCTCCTCCTTTATGATGTTAACGGCCCCCGGGGTTACGACGCCCCCCCGGAGCCTGATGGCCTCTACCCTGGCGTGGGATTCTGCCAGGGCGTCGGCCACCCGCCCTACCGGGGGGGACACCCACGAGGACCGCGAGGGCGTCATTCGACACGGTCCTATAGGCCCTCGCGATGCGCAGGGCCAGCCGCCTCCTCACGCTTTGCATCTTCTTTTGGATGCGGCGGCTGGCCAGGGCCTCGCCACTCCACACTGGGGCCCCGTAAAGGGCCCCAGACAGGACCGCGTACGAATACGCCCCCCGGACGCCATCATTCGGACCACGAAGGTTGGGCATCAGGCCGAGCAGTGCGTCGGCCCGTTTGCCCAATCGCGGGGCTATGTTG
>NW_017295609.1:5203-5425 GCF_001594075.2 Trachymyrmex cornetzi
CGTTCCAGCGGTCGCTGGGCCCGCGGTCGGTCTGCCCCGCTGTCGCTTGGGCTCCTCCTCGTCTGAGCTCAGCGCAACCGCCGCCGATCTTTTCCGGGTGTCGCCCCCTTGGGAAGCCATCGAGACCGTAGAGCCAGACCTCGACAGACTTCCCTCGGAGGCAGACGACCCCCCGCGGGGTCTGGCCTTGCTGCTGGCAGGGCCGGGCCCTGCCGAGCGAGG
>NW_017295609.1:5961-9858 GCF_001594075.2 Trachymyrmex cornetzi
TTTTTAAGGGTTTTCCTTCTCTCTCACCGCCCCACCACGCCCCGCCTCGGAGTAAGTCCGAGCGGCCGTGGGGGGCCAAGACCGCACGCCCCGCCTCGGAATACGTCCGAGCGGCCGTGCGGCCTCTCTCCAGAAGAGAGACGGGTTGCCCCGTCTCCTTCCCTACGGGCCTGCCCCGAGTGGGCATAACCCGCACCCCGCTAGGGACGCCGCTCCGTGCAATGGCCTCAGGCCTGGCCGGCACCCTAGCAATGGGTCCCCGTGCAATGGGATTTCTCCCTGAGGACCCCCCTTCCCTTGGCGTGTGGCCGCCCAAAGCCAGGAGCACCCAGACACTGGGCAGCCACGCCTGCGGGAGCACTCGCGTCGCTCACTTCGAGCGGCCGCACCCCGTAGGAACCACCCCACCCCACAGGGGGGAGGGGAGGGCCCCACGGGAGGCGACCGCTCGTGGAGGGCGAACCTCCACTCCCAGCATGGGAAGGGAGTAAACCTCCCCCTGACGGCGCCAAGTCGCCGGGATTTGAAGTCGGAGTTACCTTCTCCTACCGGCACTCCAGGACCCCCACCCTCCGAGGAGGACGAGGGTCCCTTGGGGTACCAGATTCGGTTGTGCAGCCCTGTCCTGCTTAGCAGGGAGGTCCGCACAGGGCACTGTTAGACCCCCGGGCACAAGTCCCCGACCGGCTGCCACCGCCAGCAAGCGCTGACGGCGGCCCCGGCTACGGGAGCAGCACCCGGGGGAGCCCCCACGCCACGGCAAGGCCGTGCCCCACGTGGGGGTCATCAGGCCTAACTTTATATGAAGAGGAGGGATTAGGATCTTCGATGGATCTATGGATTCATTGATGACATTTCGCGACCCAGGTGTGAGGGACGTTCTAGCTGGCCAATCTTTTTCCTTGTAATGCTGATGTCTGGCTCTACTATCCCATAAACATAAATAGCATGGGTACTTTGTAAAACCGGACTGTTGCCCGAGTAACATGGTTATGATCTTTAAGTCTCCACAGATCTGCCATGAGTGAAGCTCGTAGGCGATTTTCTCCAAAAGTACTTGCATGTTCTCATATTTTTCCTTCATTACAGTCGAATGAGCTATAGGTATAGACGTTGGTATTATGGACTAACACTGCCTTAATGCTTCTTTTCGATGAATCGATGAAAAGTCGCCAATCTGTTGCTTTATAGCAATTTTCTTTTATTTCATTCATGAGTCCGTTAATGTCAGTGCAAAATACCAGACCTTCATCCATAGAAAAATATTTCCGAAAATCTGACTCTCGATTTCGATAAAAAGGAAACCTTCGTAAGTGGTTTTAGGAAATTTCTCTGCTTCATAAACGAAGCTAAGAACTCCGCACCGTCTTTTGGCAAGCCTAAATCCCGTACGAGGTCGTTCAATTCAGGCTGTGAAAGCAGCATTGGGACTAATTTTTTACTGTCTAGAGGAAAGTCGCTTTCACTGCCGGTATTATTGCTCTCAGGCTCATATTCATCAATTTCCATCATTTCGGTATGTTTAATTACGCTCATATGCTCAAGGTCAGCTTCTTTTCTGTCTTTGTTGAGTAAAATTAGAGCCTTTACTGATGTCACGGTTTTACAAACGATGTTGTGTTTATTCTTAATATTAAAATTCTTACTTATTTTATTCGAACAAAAAAAGCAATCTTCTTTACAAAGAGGTTCGTTCCATACTGCTGGACTGGAAAATTTAATTGCTTTTTTGTCTTTTTTCCAACGGTTCAACATTATTCTACAAGAATTACAAATTATATTGGGAACCCATGAATTTTCACCAATATGCAAACCAAAAATTTCTTTGTATGTGACTTTGATGCCATCAATTAATCTTGCTAATAATTGATGCCATCTATTAGTTTCCGCAATTAACTAACTTCGTATTTAGAGCAAATGTAACAAAACACATCACGATTGCTATCACAATCGTGCAATTCTGGGATTCCGAGTCCTTGTTTCGTAATACGCTTCAGTGCGCCTCTCATGGTGACGTGAAAGCCTAAGAATTCACCGGAATGCTCCGTTATTCCGAAGTTATTATGTGAGTTATTCCGGAATTCACCGGAATAACTCACATTACATGAGTAAACGTAAAAATAGACACTTTTCGGGTGAAGGTGTTTTTAGGACACAGTATGTTTCAGGTGCTTGAGACAAAAGAAAAATTGTTGCAAAGAAAGGTGCAATGACCAGAGTTATGCGGTTATAAATTCAAATAATGTACTTATCAAGATAAAAGTCTGACATACGTGATTATTGGAGTTGACTTACATTATGGCAAAATCCTGATGTGATGGGGTTAAATAGACCTCGGATTCGGATTCAGCGAGCCCAAAAACATACAGTAAACATGGTCAGACCCCAAGATCAGAAAAAAAATTTTTTTTTGTGTGCTGTGAATTAAGGGACGTGATAGATTAAACTAGAACTCTGATGTGTATGCACACACACACACACACACACAAGCACGCGCGCACGTGAATATATTACAGTTATATATAACCATTGATAAATTAATTGTCAAAATAAAAATAAAATTCATACAATAATAATTCATTATTATTATTAATTTATTACTATACATACATATGTGTGTGTGTGTATATATATATATATATATATATATATATATATACAATAATAAATAATGAATTATTATATAAATTTTATTTTAATTTATTTGAAATTGTACGATATGGTAATTAATAAATGATAAGTAAAAAAATGTACGAATAAAAGAGAAATGTCGTATTAACGTGTTCTCACTCATCAGCTGAAAACAGACAATCCATTCAAAAATACACATAGCAGAAAAATGAGAATTGAAAACGGACGATTCATTCAAAAATACTCGCGTATACGTTTATCGTACATCAGCGGAAAAACGAGTATTGAAAACGGACAATTTCTTCAAAAATACTCATTGCGTACTCGTGTATACTCACTACCGTCCCTTCATGATACACTGCGAGTGCTTGCGAGTGCAAGAAACGAGCAAGAACGGGCTAAAAACGGGGTAAAAACGGGCTAAAAATAGTTCATATGAAGTCTAAAAACGGTGAAAAATTTGTATAAAGGATTATACTCAAATTTGAGTGTAAACCCCAAATTTTGGTAGTTTACTCTGAAATTGGTGTGTTTACACTTAAATTGTGAGTGTTTACACTCAAATATTGAGTAATACACTCAAAGATTGAGCGTTCACAACGTTTACACTCAAGTTTGAGTTTACACACTAAACATCTAAAGGTTACCCTCAACACTTGGGTATATGACACGCAATAATTGAGCGTAAACCCTAAATCTTTGAGTGTCTTTAAAATTGAGTATATAAACTTAACAGTTATTTGAGTTTTAATTTCCATGATTAAGGTAAAAGTTTTTCTTACTCTATCTAGCAGCGTCAAGTGTTTTTACATTAAAAATTTTTCTATTTAAATTAAATTTTTTTATTTTATACGGTTAATTCTTTAATTTTTGTGGTAACACTTAAATTGAGCAAGGTAACGCAAGTTTGTGATGATTTGTATAATATTTTGAAGGAGAATTAAATAACCACTACTTTAGTTAGAAGAGGAAATGTCTTTGAATGAATTGTGATATAACGATTTCATTTAAGAGGAATTTAAACCATTTGGATTGGAATAGGAAGATTCTTCAATAAGTATACGTATACTTAGATTTCATTGTATAAGAATTAAAGATAGTACTATTTGGATTAAGTAAATAATAAATAAAGATAGTATCACTTCTCAGTTTTACTTTTCATTCTGATAGTAGAATTTAACTTGGCGCCACAGTTGTTGATATCAAATCGTTCGTACAAATAATACATACCATTAGATTAATATTCATTATTTATTTAATTTGGCA
>NW_017295609.1:10243-20747 GCF_001594075.2 Trachymyrmex cornetzi
CCAGTTTCACCAACGCTTAGCGCTTTTTTTTTTAAAAAGGTAAGTTTATATATAATTTTAAAATTCCATAGAGAAAAACTTTTATACACATGACGCATATCATTCGAGTTGAGTAAATAATAAAAAAAAGATTGAGTTTTACTTTTTAATTTGGTAGAATTTAATTAATTTGATAATCAATTATACGAATATGATACATATCATTAGAGTTAAATAAATTATTTTTTCTTTGGGAGGAATAAAATGGTAAAATTTAATTTGTTCGAATGGAATTTGACTTGGCGCCAAAATTGTTGATATCAAATATTTTATGCAAATGATACATATCATTAGTTCTACTGAACAGCAAACGTGATTAGTTATCAGTTTCACGGCCGATTAAGTAATTGGCGTTGGTGAAACTGGCCAAAACGGTGATTGTTTACGAGAAGCACCATTTGGGCCAGTTTCACCAACGCTTAGCGCTTTTTTTCAAAAAGGTAAGTTTGTATATAATTTTAAAATTCCATAGAGAATATCTTTTATACACATGATACATATCATTAGAGTTTATATTACCGTATAAATCATAAAAGGTCGTCGATGTACCACAGCACAATCATTACCAATGTCATTGCGATCAATTTGTTTCGGATTTATAAAAAATTCTCTAACTAATCTTTCTCCTTCCTTTTCGTTGCGTGTAAATTTAAGACAACAATGTTCACCATGATAAGAAATTATAACCGAAATCAATTAAGGAAGAATTACCAATGTGAGCCAACACAAAATATTTTTTACGAAATAATAACTGTCATTTATTATAAATCACAAGTATAAATTACAGACGTTTCGACATCATTATTGTGTTTGCTTCAAATGTATAAATCATATTCTAGATATAGTAAGCAAGTTTACTTTATTTCATTGGGGCGCTTACTACATCTAGAAATTAAAGAGGACACAATACAGACGAAACGTCTGTAATTTATACTCCAGATTTATAATATATAACAGTTATTTCACAAAGGAACATCTTGTGTTGGCACACATTGACAATTTTTCCTTAACTTATTTGTTAAATATTGAAAGAAGCCTTTGATTTATTATTACCGTATAAATCATAATAAAAGGTCGTCGATGCACCACAGCACAATCATCACCAATGTCATTGTTTATTATTACCGTATAAATCATAAAAGGTCGTCGATGCACCACAGCACAATCATCACCAATGACACTGCGATCAATTTGTTTCGGATTAATAAAAAATTTTCTAACTAATTAACCACCATCTTTTTCCTTCCTTTTCGTTGCCTGTAAATTTAAGACAACAATGTTCATCATGATAAGATTTAAGAAAACAATGTTTACCATGATAAGAAATTATAACAGAAATAAATTCAGGAAGAATTACCAATGTGAGCCAACACAAAATGTTTTTTGGGAAATAATGACTGTCATATATTATAAATCATACGTATAAATTACAGACGTTTCGACATCATTATTGTGTTTGCTTCAAATGTATAAACCATATTCTAGATACAGTATGCAACTTTACTTTATTTCATTGGGACGCTTACTACATCTAGAATATGTTATTCCTACATTTAAAGAGGACACAATAATGATGTCGAAACATCTGTAATTTATGCTCATGATATATAATATATGACAGTTATTTCACAAAGGAACATCTTGTGTTGGCTCGCATTGACAATTTTTCCTTAACTTATTTGTTAAATATTGAAAGAAGCTTTTATTTATTATTACCGTATAAATCATAAAAGGTCGTCGATGCACAAATCTACAGCACAATCATCACCCATGTCATTGCGATCAACTTATTTCGGATTAATTAGAAATTCTCTAACTAACCACCTTCTTTCTCCTTCCTTTTCGTTGCCTGTAAATCTAAGACAACAATGTTCACCATGATAACAGAAATCAATTAAGAGAGAATTACCAATGTGAGCCAACACAAAATGTTTTTTGCAAAATGTCATATATTATAAATCATAAGTATATATTACAGACGTTTCGACATCATTATTGCGTTTGCTTCAAATTTATAAACCATATTCTAGATATAATAAGCAACTTTACTTTATTTCATTGGGACGCTTATTATATCTAGAATATGTTATTCCTATATTTAATAATTATGTCGAAACGTCTGTAATTTATGCTCATGATTTATAATATTGATGAAAAATACTATAAACATAATATAATTATTATATGAATGTATAAGAAGTAAAAACAGTGTGTGTAACTGTCAATTAATGTAAGGCAAGATTGTTTAAAACTACTTAGGGCGACTAGTCGGCGTTAATCGGTAACAGCTGTTACCAACGCCGATTAACTTAATCGATTAACTCAATCGGCAGTCTAGCTTACAGCAAGTCTGTATATCGTTCTTATTATTATGTTCATGATATACTTTAATCTCTGCGTTCCTACTTAATTCTGTCTATAATAGACAATGACTGCTGATTGAGTATCAAGGTTGGTAACAGTTGTTCTTACAAGTAAACCTACCTTTGTGTGACTTGCCGATTTCATTGAAACTTTGCACACTTGTAGAGTAGGCAAAAATAATAGATACGTATTTTTTTTTATTGGCAATGGTCAACATTAAAGGGGTGAAATCGACCCCCAAAGTTGAGGGTATTAGGGCATCGTCATGATGTTTCACATAAAAGTAATGTACCGATCAACATGAAACTATTACAAAATGTTTTTTATGTTAGATAGTAAAATTTACATGTCCGACTTTCCATGCACCCTTGTTGCGGGAGGTAAACCACCTTTCTCGTAAGGAATAATTGTTATGACGAATGGGTGACGAAAGTCTATTAACATTTTTATCTATAGTCTGATCTACCTATCTAAAAATTAAAGCTAAAGCAGAACACTATTATATTTTGGTGTTTTTTATTTTTTAATATTTTTTTTATCAGACTATAGATAAAAATGTTAATAGACTTTCGTCACCCATTCGTTATAACAATTATTCCTTACGAGAAGGGTGGTTTACCTCCCGCAACAAGGGTGCATGGTAAGTCGGACATGTAAACTTTACTATCTAACATAAAAAACATTTTGTAATAGTTTCGTGTTGATCGGTACATTATTTTTATGTGAAACATCATGACGATGCCCTAATACCTTCAACTTTGGGGGTCGATTTCACCCCTTTAATGTTGACCATTGCCGATAAAAAAAAATACGTATCTATTATTTTTGCCTACTCTACAAGTGTGCAAAGTTTCAATGAAATAATTATAGTAATATGAACCAAAAGGAAGTCTGTATATCGTTCTTATTATCTTCGTGAATCATACATAATAATAATTAGATAATTTGCGGAAGGAATGAAATATAATATTACTTGTGTTTATTACATATTCGTAAATTCCATTTGAGAAAAATTTTCTTGATATGCAATAGCTCCTGGCAGACTTGGGAAATTGTTCGTTGCAGATAAACAGATATCTAAACCATACGTAAATGAGAGAATTTGACAAAGTTCCAAATTTTGTTCCAAACATCTTTGTGTAAATTGCATTTGAGACAAACCTCGACAAGAAATGCATCATGAAACGTATTTTTAAATTACAAGTTACATAATAATGTACGTACAAGGTCGAACCTCCTCGAGGTTGATAAAATTATTCGACACATTTTTGCACTATCGCGAACCGAGTTATTTATTGTTATAATTAAAGTTGACAGACAGAAATCTGTTGCATGGATGGCATAAAGGAAAACAATTCTGCTTTACATTCTGCTTTACAGACAAATATTTAACCAAACAAATACTCTGCTGTATAATCTATGCCATCGATATGATGGATATGTTTCCTAACCTGAATAGTGATCAACTTTAACGATCTCGGTCCACGGAATAAAACAATACATTTTTATTTTGCCAGATTCTTTCATTTCGTAGAAGCAGAAATGTAGAAGCAGAAAATCACTTACGTGTCCTCTATACCATCGATGTGACAGTTTTTCTAACCTATTCATCAGCCACAGATCAGCCACAGAAAACGGACACATGTGTGATGTGACCATGCACATTGCCAGCGCCATATTTGCCTCTAGCGCCGAAAAATCCAAAAGGACATTTCCTCCACCCCATAGCCTTGTCGACGACGACGACGATGACGTTTCTTAAATTAAAAGTTTCAAGTTCGGATTTTGCATCATTTTGCATCGCAATATCTCCGCTCGTAGAGCACGTAGAGAAAAAACAAAAACACTTTCATTATATATTCCGAGCGGATGCAATCGATTGAGTACATTTAGAACTCAATCGGGACAACCGTTATTGAGATCCCATAATCGCCGTCTGGAAATCTTGATAGATTCGCGTAAAGTAGCCTTGGTAGTGTCGCTGCGCTTGGCTTAGCGCCGAGACACTGCGTGTCTCCAGATTGACAGTGATTAATAGCAGTGAGCCAATAAATTTATTTATAAAAATCGGCGATTTTATGCTTGAACGTATTGTGTTACGTAATACAATTTACAAAAGAAAGAAAACTTTTGCATACAAATACTGTGTGCAATGCGTTTCCTTCTTTCAAGCAATAATTTACAGTCACTAAATAATTAATCGGAAGTGATTCATCGATTTGTATGTAAAAGATTCGTATGTAAAAATCAATCAAGTGCGTGGATAAATCCGTGAAAGTATTGATAAGCGATACAATTTATAAAAGGAGGAAAACCTTTGATTATTGATTACTGTAATGTGTTTTCTTCTTGGATTAATTCTCAATCGTTAAATAATTAATCGGTAGTGATTAATAATAACAAACTGATAAATTCGTTAATAAATTGCGTGTGTGAAATATGTGTGATGATAAAATGAAAGTAAATTTGCGTAATGATGATACTTGACACGATTAACGTGATAGACAAAAATTTTTTATTGTTCGGTGTTGAATTTGTGAGAATCTTGCCGGAATTCACAGATATATTATTCTGCCTGTTTCCAGATCAATTACGGTATGAAGGCATCTGTACAAGGTGTGCGTGCGTGCGTGCGTGATTCGCTATAAGGCGATTGACACAGAATTCGAACTGGACGAAAATTTATCGCTATTGTTTTATTCTGTGTTGCTATGTGCATTTACATGTGCATCCTTGAATGTTGGATTCTTCTTTTTCTATCATTATTTCGGTATCGCTGTTATCTCGCATTATGTTTAGAGCTTTACAGTTGCTATCGTTTTATCGCGGGAGCATTGATGATAATCAATACGCAAAGCACGGGGATACAATTGACTATTCGATGGTACGTGTCAAACCGAGAGTGTCTATGAACAGTCAGAAGGTCGTCAAGGTGCCTGTTAGCTTGTTCGCCAACTTCAGTAAAACGTGCTCGGTAACTCGGAAACAAAGAGAGTGTATGTATGTTCTCCTAGGAATTTCGTTCATTGTTGTGTGTTCTCTCCCCATTCACCCCTCCCAATCTGCTGGATACATGAACCGCCGCATATTACAAGACACTCTGTACGTATCAGACATTTCAGAATTAAGTCGTACAAGATAGATGGTTCAGATGGTAACCCTCTCGTGCCCTTAACGTTTCATTCACATTTATGATATATGATGCAATCGGTAAAAACTGGCAGATGTGTTTTCGTTCGTCCCATGTCCTCACATTTCCTCCAGCACGAGACGCTCGACAACGGTGGTGTGCGCGCACCTTTCCATCTTAAGCAGTTAGATAAATCAACGGAAGATGCGAACAATACTTGAGAGATTATACGCTTAGGCGACGCGTCACACCAGGCGGAAAAATGGGATGAGCTCTTTGTCGTCGCGCTACCTACCGCACGCTTCCACGCGTTCGCGACAAATAATTCTTCCAAAAGAGATTCCGCCCACGTTCTATTGTGGCGTTGCGAGAAGAGAATCACGTTCAAAATAATTCACTATAACGTAAAAAAAATTAAGTGTCTACAGCCACGAAGCATGTCGCAGAAATTACATTCCCGCGACGAATGGGGATGTAATAATGTTCGATTCCGATCCGTTATCGGGGCCCAAGGTTGATATTATAACTTTTGTGAACTTGTTTACAATGGATACGAATGAAAAATTTTTCATCCTACTTTAAGGTTTAAAAGAGCATGCTGTCTTCCTTGTATTGTTTGAAAAAAATGCGAAAAGAAAAGATGAAAGAATCACGATGGGAAAAACGAGCTTGTTGGATTCTAAATAAACGTAGGGGAGATCGGGACTTGACACAGTTTTCAATTTCGGTATTTAATTTTTTATACAATTATTATGATTAAAATATATCAATATGATAGAGAGAACCTTTCTCTACATTTTCATACCAGTAATGGTTCTATATACTGTATAGTTTCTTTGCAATAAATAAAATACGAACATGCTGCTTTGTAGTTAACTTGCTTCGATATATATATCGAAGCAAGTTAAGCTGTAAAGCTCTTTCGAGTTTTAGTTTTAGCAGCCGCGTTTACTTCCAGCGACAGCAAGGTGTCAGGATATTAGAGGGGAGGAGGAATCTCGTGAACAATCTTCACGACTTTGTTACAGATCTCTTTATTTCCGCACCGTCACCATACACACCCGTTCTCGATGGCTCTCTCACGAAGAAGACACATATATGTGGGATAAATTGGTACATATCACAATATAAATTGCTTCTACGATAAACTCTATATTAAATTAACAGAAACGTAATAGAAACGTAATAAAGATAAAAATTAGGTAGTAGATATGTACTTTTTATTAAAAATTGTATCTTTCAAAGTTATTTGTAATGATCAAATAGCAAAATGTTGTTACAAAAAAAACAAATATAAATAATTTTAATTCTATCTTATTTTAATATGGAAATATTAAAAATAATGCGTTTTGTCAGAGTTAAATTGTAATTAAAAATCACGTACGGTACAATAAGTCAACCTAACCCTAACCTTTTTATAAAATGCTAAAAAATTTACTTGCCTCTTGAATCAGAATTTTTTCTTTTTTAATTGTAATACATATTTAATTTAAATGAAGCTAGCGAGAAGTACCTATATTGTAAAAGAAATATTTTTCAGTAACTTTTCCATCATTTCGTTTATCATAAATATATAAACGGAACACAATGCTAATTTGCATCTTATGCCAACAAACCCTGATCTCCCCTACGCATTAATTGGGTTCAACAGTATTTTTTTTATTGTTGTAAATAATAATTTAAGCCATATGTGTTCTTAAAAAAATATATAAGAAATTATGTCATGCATATTTATTATTTTAATAACGAAATAAAAATTGTCGCATTTGAATCGGACTTTTTCGCGCGAAAATGTCGTATGACGTCATTATTAACCATCGGTAGTTAACTAATCCCATCGCCGCATCCGCTATATTTGCTTATTTACGTCGTGTTTAAACTTAAAACTGCTGTCAGCCGTACTGTCCAAATTTATAACACAAGATGTCAAATGAAAAAAGATACGGAAAAAGCGTTATAAATCTTGTTTTTTCGCGAGTGTGGAAATACGACGATTAATGCACCTACAAAGATTTTCGTACCTGTGCCAAAAGGCGAAGCGAGAAAACAGTGGATAGAAATTGTAAGAGGCGATGGGCGAGAATGTTTACAACAATCAGCCCACTGCAGAGTCACCATAATTTACTCGTTCTGATCTACAATAAAGAACAAGAGCTACTAATAATTTTTGTAGATTAAGTTTTAAAGGTTACATTCTGACCATTTTGAGTAAAGAATGTACATACAATTATTATTATTAAATAAATTTAGGCAAAATTGTCCTCAAATACGTGGCTAATAAATAAACAATAAAAAAGGTTGAGCATATGCCACACATTAGATCTTGTTAGTGAATAATATCATAAATATATTCGCATATAGAATTACAAGAATTAACGATAATTATGCTAGTTACAATTAATCACAATATATAAACGTTTCGGCCCTGAATATAGCCATCTTCAGTATACAATAAATACAAGATATAAAATTATAAAGATATTTGCACATACAAAATAACGGTTAAAATTAGTTGATATAATAAAATTTCTTGTTGTCAATGTATAAAATAACCCAATCTAATATGATTGAGTATTTCGTCATGTAATGAAGTTATCGATTAATGAGAAAATTCCTCCAATATACACTCTTATTCATCAGAATAGTTTAACATCAAGTTATAATTTCCAAACTAAAATATATATGTACAATCAGATATTATTATCCCAAATTTTCAAAACACAATATTAAAAACGTGTAAAAACTATAATATTACCTATATCTTGAAATCTCGTATCCTCATTAGTTCATGGAAGAATTGTAATTATCCCGTTATTCTTGTCAATAATTATCTTAAAGTGTTACCTCAAGTTGAACCCTGAGATATATATATCCCGACAAGAAGACCTCTAACTTTAAGGAGAAGGGGAAAAGTGTAATGTAAGAAGGCAAAACATTTTAGTGGGGCAAAATTAGGAAAAGCATTTAGAGAAATGAATGCCAACAATTATTATTATAAAAATTAAAATTATGCAATAAAAGAAGAAAAAAAAACAAAATTATGAAAGAGATTGAATAATCGGTAAATAGATGTCAAACCATTTACTTGCTTTTTGATATGAATCATTTCCGAGATAGATCTTTTATAAAATGAACATTCTGAATCTAAAATTTTAATATTTTCCCAATCTATTTGATGATCATACTGAAGTTGGTGATATGAAATAACAGAATGATTATTTGATTTTCTAATGTCGGTTTTATGTACTTTAATCCTAGTTTTTAATTTTCTTTTTGTCTGTCCGACTTAAGAGCTCTATCACAATTAAAGCAATTAATTCTATATACCACATTGTTGATAAATAAGAGTGTATATTGGAGGAATTTTCTCATTAATCGATAACTTCATTACATGACTAAATACTCAATCATATTAGATTGGGTTATTTTATACATTGACAAAAAGAAATTTTATTATATCAATTAATTTTAACCGTTATTTTGTAAGTGCAAATATCTTTATAATTTTATATCTTGTATTTATTGTATACTGAATATGGCCACATTTAGGGCCGAAACGTTTATATATTGTGATTAATTGTAACTAGCATAATTATCGTTAATTCTTGTAATTCTATATGCGAATATATTTATGATATTATTCACTAACAAGATCTAGTGTGTGACATATGCTCAACCTTTTTTATTGTAAATTTAGGCAAATTATTATTATACTGATTTCGTATTTGAAAATTATTAACAAACATTAACTATTTTACCTTTTTATTTTAGCTCCACTTGATTCGGCTATATTGCAGCATTCATTATTTATAGAATAATCAGCAATCATTTCCGTTGAAATTTTATGAAGATTATCTGATTGCACCTTCACAAAATCACTGTCACACATTTCTTGTTTTTCTTTAATAATAATGACAAAATTATCAAAACAACGCGTCTTATATTCGATTGCTGTTGATTATCCGCCGAAATAGCTAATAATGACGTCACGACCAATCGCGCGATTACTGAATTCATAATGTTGACTATATATATAACGATATTTAAATAAAATTTATGGAAAAATAAACTTAAACGATAACATTTTAATGTTATTTACAGCATTTTATAAGTCTAAAAAATAATAGGAAAAATATCAGAATATTTTATTTATTTCCGATAAAGCGAATTTCTTATGACCTAATAAGCATTATTAAATTCTAATAATTTAATACACAATTTAGGCTCAAATGAATAAATTGATTACGTGGAAAAAGTCGGTAAATGAGCCGACACAAGAAGTACGTGTGTAAATGATTGTTATTCAAATATAAAGAATAATTATTATTCAATACAATGATAACAAACAAAGTAGTATACAATAGAAAAATTCGCAATAGAAGAATTCGCAATAGCTTAAGAAATACGCATACGTTTCGACTCTGGATTTGAGTCCTCTTCAGTATAAAGTAATAAAAAGAGAGAAAATATAGATGTTGCAAATCGCTAATTCTCTTAAAACTATAATTTTTGCGATATGTGTCGTTACTTAAGTGGAACAATTAATAAATAAATATACAGGGTGTCCGAAAAGTGTGGAAACGGTCGAATATCTCGAGAAATACATATCAGATCAGAAATCTAAAAATATATTTATTCAATGTTTTCAAAAAAGCTATCTTTTGACATCTAACATGACCCTCCACCCCCACCCGCTGTGGGTGAAAGAGAGGGTAAGTTTAAAATTTTAAATGGAAACCCTCATTTTTTATTTCAGATTTCGCTTTTTCAGAAAAAGTTCATAAATTTTACCTATTACAAACATTTTTTTGATGACAGATGGCGCTGTAATCAGCGAAATTAAAAAATGAGTCTAAAACGTTTCAGGGAGGGGTATAGTTAATTCGCGGTCAAAAGAAGGCATGTTTTTATGAATTTTTTTAGGCGCTCTGGTTAGTGCCAGTGTATTGAAATAAAATTATAATAATAAAA
>NW_017295609.1:21181-21657 GCF_001594075.2 Trachymyrmex cornetzi
CCCCTCCCTTAAAATATCTCAAGAAATACTCAACGGAGCATATTCTCACCCTGGAGGTGGATGGGCGGGTAACTTTTCGATTTGGACATCAATTTGAACATCTCATTCAGTAGTTGACATACATATACATATATATGTACATATTTTTAAAAAATCGAGTAAAGGAAATAAAAAAAAATTAAACTTAAAAAAAAAAACAAAAACATTAAAAACATTCTAAAAAAACTAAAAAAGAAAAAATAAAAAACAAAAAAAAAGATTCTCAAAATCGTCCACTTCCTCGCGGTGAGAATCGGGAAACTTTGAAATATTCAAAGGCAAAGGACGATACTACAAATTTTGAAAACTTGGTCTGCTATTGTAGGTACGTTAAGTTGAATTTTTGGATTCTGACTTCACATTCGTAATCAGCGATCCCACAAACCCCCGAGTAACAAGTTTCAATCGAATTCGGGCATATTTTTTGCAAATTTACT
>NW_017295609.1:21789-26048 GCF_001594075.2 Trachymyrmex cornetzi
AACACGTTTCTGATACCTTATTACATACAAATGGACCTTCCGATACTTGTCTACGTTCTTTTCTGCTAATTGTTGGGGGTTGAAATCCATGTCGAAACTCAGCACATCTCGGCGTTAAAGGGTTAATACGACTTTTTCTGCAGAAGCGAAATCTGCAATAAAACATGGGGGTTTTCTCATTTAAAATATTTAACGTTACCTACTCTTTCACCCCCAGCGGATGGTAGGTGGGGGGTAGAATTTTTGTGTCAATGGATAGCTTTCTTGACAACATTGAATACGTATAACATTTTCATTTTTTTGATCCTTTGAGTATTTCTTGAGATATTTTAAACGTTTTAGATTCATTTTATAATTTCGCTGATTACAGCGCCATCTGTCATCAAAAAAATGTTTGTAATAGGTAAAATTTATGTAACTTTTTCTGAAGAAGCGAAATCTGCAATAAAAAATGGGGGTTCCCATTAAAAATTTTAAACTTACTCTCTCTTTCACCCACAGCGGGTGGGGGT
This sequence comes from Trachymyrmex cornetzi, assembly GCF_001594075.2. NCBI lineage: Eukaryota > Metazoa > Arthropoda > Insecta > Hymenoptera > Formicidae > Trachymyrmex > Trachymyrmex cornetzi. The sequence goes on from NW_017295609.1 coordinate 22,302, forward strand.
GGGGGGTCATGTTAGATGTCAAAAGATAGCTTTTTTGAAAACATTGAATAGATATATTTTCAGATTTCTGATCCGATGTGTATTTCTCGAGATATTCGACCGTTTCCACACTTTTCGGACACCCTGTACATATAAACACACGCACACACACCTCAAAAAGACATTAGACATTAACATTTTACATATTTTGATTTTGAATAATTAACCAATTGATTTAATTCATTATTCTGTGCATAAAAATATTAAAGTACAACTGTTCATGAAACATTTATAATAGTTCATGAAACATTTATACCTAAATAAAGTGTAATATATCTCATAAACTATTAATATTTTGACAAGTCTATCTTAATATTTTTGCATGCAGATTAGGAAGATCATTTCAAATTAAACAACTTTTTTCTAAATATATTTTATGTTTAATGTGATTACTCTAATCCCAAAAATAAGGGACGTGATAGATTAAACTAGAACTCTGATGTGTATGCACATACACACACGCACACACATACACACACACACGCACGCACACACAAACACAAACACGCGTGCGCGTGAATATATTACAGTTATATATAATCAACGAGTTCCACCAATTTTCAATAATACCTGAAAATGAATTTCGTAAAAAAAGCTTCATACATAATAATAATTAGATAATTTGCGGGAGGAATGAAATATAATATTACTTGCGTTTATTACATATAATATGCAAAAGCTCTTGGCAGACTTGGGAAATTGTTCGTTGCAGATAAACAGACATGTAAACCATACGTAAGAGAGAGATAGATAGATAGATAGATAGATAAAGCGTTTATTGCTGTCCTAGGGCGAACCCTCTAAGTACATGCGTGAAAAGTATAATAGAGTAGGTACAATAGTAGATACATTTAAAAAAAAATAGCGTTGCAAGAATTGACAAAAATACAATAGCGAAGAGAGAAAAGTATAATAGAGTAGATACAATATCAAATACACCTATGAAATATCGTTACAAGAATTGACAATGATACAATGGCGTTACAAGAGTTGACAATGATACAATGGCGAAGAGAGATAGAGTATAATTTTAGCAAAAAAAATAAAATTGAATAATATAAGATGAAATAAAGTGAATAAGATAAGATAAGATAAATTGAATATAACTGACATGATAACTCCGCATATAATACGGAGCCGATACGTATGAACAAGAAGTTTTCGCGATGAACACAACTGACGATAAATGATGTTATAGCCTGTACAACAGAGCAGGAACGTAATTACATGAGAGTTTCACAGCAGATGCAGCTGACAGTATAACGCAGCATGTAGAAAACCAGAAAATCAGAAACAGAACATATATGCTAGAAAATTTCTCTATTAGGTAGCGCTATTGAGGTCCCTGGCATATAACAGAAAAATTATATTGGAATCAAGATATGCCTCGATCGCATGCGCTTGCCCGCCTCCGTAAATGACTGAAGAGCCCCCGCTTGAAGGAACTCATTGAATTCGATTCACGAATAGAGAGAGGGAGTGAATTCCACAGGGAGGAGGCAGTGGAGAGAAAGGATTTCTGGTAACTGGTGGTTCTACAGGAAGGGACAGTGAGGTCAAGAGGGGAAGCCCGCGAAGTGGTCCGGGTTGAACTGTGGAAATGAAAATTTGAGGCTAGGTATGAAGGGGAGCCCGACCGGAGAATCGAAAAAAGAAGACAGCACATAAGGTAAACTCTTCTATCATCCGCATTCAGCCATCCCAACCTATCGTAAAACGGGGAGATGTGTTCGTCCCTACGAAGGTCGAAAATGAAGCGCACGCAAGCATTCATCAAACGCCTAAGCCTAAGTCCGAGCTGCGCAGTGATATTCGTGAAAACGGCGGCGCAGTAATCAAAGAGGGGGAAGATCAGCGAGGACACAAGCCTAACCCGAAGGCTAACAGGAAGACAATTTTTCCTGTACTTAAGTCTCCAAAGGATTCCGTTGACTTTATTGGAGGTCTGCCTCACATGGCCAGTCCAACTAAGCGCGCCCGATAGGGAGACACCCAGATCGACCACCTCGTCAACGAGCTGGATAGGCGAGCCATCCAGGCATAACTCGATGCTGTGGCGCGCCCTGAGGCCGTCAACATACCGAGCGCTATCCAGAAGGATGGCCCTGGTTTTGCCAGGATTTAGCTTAAGGTGATTCTGATGCGACCAACGCGAGATGGAGGCAATGTCCTCGCTGATCCGTCCCACTGCCGCCTCCACCTCATGCTGATGGAAGTGGAGGTATATCTGTAGATCATCCGCGTACAAAATATGGCGACAATGCAGCAAGGATCCCTCAAGGTCATTAATAAAGATAGCGAAAAGAAGCGGACCGAGAACTGAGCCCTGAGGGACCCCGGCACTCACATGCGACCACGACGAGAAACCGCTCGGACCCCGCACACGCTGCCGCCTGCCCGAAAGATACGACCGGAACCAGTCAACGACAGGGTTGGAGACGCGCATATTAGACAGCTTTAATAGGAGCAGGTCGTGATCCACTGAATCGAAGGCCTTGGAAAAGTCAAAGAGGACAAGCAATGTGATCATTCTATCATCTATGGCCCGCCTAACATCGTCAGTCAGTCTAACCAAGGCCGTCTGCGTGCTATGGCCACTCCTGAAACCCGCCTGAAAGGGATCCAGGAGATTGAGACGCTGAAGGTGAGTCGAGAGCTGATCGAACACAATACGTTCTAGGATTTTTGAGAGGACACATAACAGAGAGATTGGACGGAAATCGGAGGACGACGTAGGATTTTTAATTTTTGGAAGGGGTAAAACTTCGGAACTTTTCCAGGCTGATGGAAATGCGGAAGAGTTAAGGGAGAGGTTAAATAGATCTAGGATTATTGGAAAGATGACTGGGAGGCTGTCAAAAAGAAGGCGACGACTGATGCCATCCGGACCGGCAGCAGCCGACCTTAGTTTATTCAGCGCTTGTGACAGGGTGAAAGGAGTGATGTTAAGAAAATAGAAAGTGTGCGGGTCAGAGATAGAAGGTAGATTAAGTGAGTCCGTGGAGAGGTGAGAAAAGGAGACAACTGAAGCAGCTGAGGGGACGCAAGGTGAAGGCGGAGATGTGTTGGAGGAAGTGGAAGAGGGGTGAGCCGAGACAAAGAAAGAATTGAGGGTGTCAGGCGAGAATTCGCAACTCAGGGGAGAGAATTTCGGCTTGGATAGGCCTATTGACCTGAGCTCGGACCAGAGTTGCGAAGGAGTCAAGGAGGAATTGAGACGACTCATTAGATAACTATTTCTGGAAGCATCCACCTGGAGGCCGACTTGATTGCGCAATAAGCGGAAGGTGCTCCAGCTAGTGGGGGAGGGATGCAAGCGAAAGTATCTCCGCGCAGCATCCCTCCTCCGCATGAGAGCCCTGATCGACTGATCAAGCCATGGAGCCGGAGGCCTTCTGGCTCTGAAAGAACGCAGCGGGACGTGAGTGTCACGAGCAGTACAAAGGTAACGATTCACGATATCCACTCTATCGTCGAGGAAGGGGGAGCGACACACAGCTGCCCAGTCGAAGGACCGTAGGGTACTAATGAACTCCTCAGTGTTAAACGAGGAGTAACTACGAACACTGATTTCGCGAGGAGGAAGACGAAGGATCGGAAAATCCAGGGTCACCTCAATAAGATCGTGCATAGAAAGAAATGAGAAACTATGTTGGCCAAAGGATTTTATAAGTGATCTATTGCTAATGAGACAATGGTCTATGCGAG
>NW_017295609.1:26866-28675 GCF_001594075.2 Trachymyrmex cornetzi
GCAGAGCAGAAGATGATTCCCGACCCGACAAAACAGGAGGCCGCGGGGCACCCGCCAAGATATCGCTCAGGTGAGCGAAATGTCGCACCATAGTGGGCAGAGTAGTTTGAGATCGCCTCACGTGAACGATACCGTTCCTGACCCACGCGCGATGAAGACGGCCCTCACCCACCGCACGCCGCGCCGCGCCGTAAATCTCACGCGCAGATGCAGTCAGCCTCTCGCTGACATCAATCCTCGATCCAGCAAGCGAAGGTGAAACCTCAGATCCCTCCAGAACGCCTCTCGCCCTCTTCCCGTCAATCCATTTGTTGCGGACGCCGTTGGAGGACAGCCTGACAATCAGCGGGCGAGGACGGTCGCCCCTAGCCGGGATCCGGAAGCACGCAGAAATGTCACCCGCCGAGACCCCCACGCCCAGAGCAGAGGCAACGCCAGCAGCGACCCTTGTAGGATCCTCCGCAGGGCACTCCACCACGCCGAAGAGGATAAGCTCGGCGTTAAGCCTCTCCCGTTCCAGTGCCTCAACTCGCGCTCCAAGCGAGCTCGTAGAAACCTGACGCTCCGACGCCGAGTGAGCCTCCAGGGCAACGACCCTGGCCTCGAGCCGATTATGTGAGCCCTCGAGGGCGGTGATTTGCGTCTTGACGGCCGCCAGATCATCCAGCCTTGACTCAATGTTGGAAATCTTCTCCAGCAGCAGCGTAAAGGCATCCCGAAGAGAGTCTGGGACAGGCGAGGAGGCAGAGGCCTCGTCCGCCAACGAAACGGCAGCCCGCCCCATGCGAGGCACCCGACTCAGAGGACCATTGCCGCACACCGGGCAAATAAGCGGTGTAACATCCCCTCGAGACGATCCAGATCGCACGCAATCCTCATGAAAGATGTGCTTTGACACGTGGATGCAGTGCAAAGCGTGAGCGGCGGCTATAAATTTCTTGCAGGCAAAACAGGCCTGCGTCATCGCGCCGAGAAAAGTATCGCAATGTAACGGAAATGTACAAAGCAGTTGTCGGCTCACCAACACATACAAATCTCTGAATATGTGTTGATCTCGTGGCGACTCGGGTCGTTGTGCTCAGCTGTAAACACGCACCGCGCACGCTCCCGGCGTCGAGAGAGAGAGAGAGAGAGAGAGAGAGAGAGAGAGAGAGAGAGAGAGAAATTTGACAAAGTTCCAAATTTTATTCCAAACATCTCTTCGTAAATTCCATTTGAGAAAAATCTTCTTGACGTTTTCTGGATGGATTCATTAATAAAGGTTTACTTTACCACAAGGAAACCTCGACAAGAAATGCATCATGAAACGTATCTTTAAATTAAAAATTACATAATAATCACCGATTAGTTAGGTTAATCGAGTTGATGATATCCTTTGTATAGATGATCGTATACAAATTTACCTTTTTAAAAAAAGGTAAAAAAAGCGCTAAGCGTGCATGTTTCTCGTGTAGAACCACCATTTGGGCCGGTTTCACCAACGCCAATTATTTAATTAGCCGTGGAACTAATCGCGTTTGCTGTTTAATAGAATTGAGCACTTTCGGTTGACAGTGAATCACCGATTAGGGTTAATCGAGTTGATGTTTTTTCTTCAAGGATATTCTTGTAATGATATCATACGTATCATTCGTATAAAAGATTTGATATCAACCAAACTGGCGCCAAGTTAAATTCCATATAATTCGTGCGGATACTAAATTATATAAATAATATTAACTTTAATGATTTCTATAAAAGATTTGATATCAAGAACTGGCGCAAAGTTAAATCCTATTTCTCTCTCTCTCTCTCTCTCTCTCTCTCTCT
>NW_017295609.1:30680-35349 GCF_001594075.2 Trachymyrmex cornetzi
GGTAAGTTTGTATACGGTCATATATACAAAGGATATCATCAACTCGATTAACCTTAATTCGGATTATAAGAATATCCTTGAAGAAAGAATTAAATTTTATATACAAAGGATATCATCAACTCGATTAACCATAATCGGTGATTACTATGTAATTTGTAATTTAAAGATACGTTTCATGATGCATTTCTTGTCGAGGTTTCCTTGTGGTAAAGTAAACTTCTTATTAATGAATCCATCCAGAAAACGTCAAGAAGATTTTTCTCAAATGGAATTCACGAAAAGATGTTCGGAATAAAATTTGGAACTTTGTCAAATTTCTCTCTCTCTCTCTCTCTCTCTCTCTCTCTCTCTCTCTCTCACGTATGGTTTACATGTCTGGTTATCTGCAACGAACAATTTCCCAAGTCTGCCAAGAGCTTTTGCATATTATATGTAATAAACGCAAGTAATATTATATTTCATTCCTCCCGCAAATTATCTAATTATTATTATGTATGAAGCTTTTTTTACGAAATTCATTTTCAGGTATCATTGAAAATTGGTGGAACTCGTTGACTTTACCTCAACTGACTAGACTATTAAAAACATTATTTTTGAAAGCTGTACCAGTTTGGAACATTTTCATTTGGAACAAAATTTGGGACTTTGTCGAATTCGCATATGGTTTACATCTCTGTTTAACTACATAATAGCAACGCCGATTAACTTAATCGACGATTAACTCAATCAACAGACTTGCTATTATAGAAATTAGCAGTCTTGCTATTATAGACAAAAGGGTTTCATCACATAATCATCACATAATCATTAGTTTCATCACAATTAAATAGCAATGCAGAGATATCACGCACTAGCGAATAATCAAGCATTGATGCAGCGTGATTCGATTTAGCTTTTTTGAGGCGTCCATTGATGATAGGCGAATACCTAGACACACATTCCCTCGATAGCGAACACCCAGACTCCAACTTCCTCGACGGCGGACATCTGGATACCTACTTCCTCGTTGGCGAATGTAGACAACACCTAGAACACCCACTTCTTCGAAGGCGAACGCCTAGACACCCACTTCCTCGACGGCGAACACCTAGACACCCATTTCCTCGACGGCGAATACCTAGACACCCACTTCCTTGACGGCGAACACCTAGACCCTCATTTCCTCGACGGCGAACACCTAGACACCCATTTCCTCGACGGCGAATACCTAGACACCCACTTCCTCGACGGCGAACACCTAGACCCTTATTTCCTCGACGGCGAACACTTAGACACCAACTTCCTCGACGGCGAACATGTAGACACCCACTTCCTCGACGGCGAACACCTAGACACTCATTTCCTCGATGGCGAACACTTAGACACCAACTTCCTCGACGGCGAACATGTAGACACCCACTTCCTCGACGGCGAACACCTAGACCCTCATTTCCTCGACGGCGAACACCTAGACCCTCATTTCCTCGACGGCGAACACCTAGACCCTCATTTCCTCGACGGCGAACACCTAGACCCTCATTTCCTCGACGGCGAACACCTAGACACCCACTTCCTCGACGACAAACATCTAGACGCTTAATTCCTCGACGGCGAACACCTAGACGCTTAATTCCTGAATATCTATACACCCTCTTCCTCGTCGCGGTAAATACCTAGATCTTCAACGACAATCTCGATATTTCATTTTAATTATAATTAATATTTTATTTTAATTCATTTTATTAATTAAATTTCATTTTAATTTCAATTAATAATAATGCGCCGCGTGCACTTCACATCGTATATGTGACAACGTTGCCATCGCTGATTATCACAGCCGTCATGTGTGGTTGATCACATTCGATTGTGCAATGCTGCCATCGTTAGGTTAAGTCAAAAGCCCTTTAGTGTAGAAAAAACGAGGACATTTTCTCCTGGTCGACGACGACAATAATAATGATGATGATGACAATAAGGACGACGTATCTGAAAAATGGACTAAAAAAGTAGCAGTTCGGAACTTTGCGTCGCGATATCTCCGCTCGTAGGACACATAGAAAAAAAATAAAAGCACTTTTATCATACAATCCGTGTGGTGGCTATCGATTGAGCATACATAGAACGCGATCGGTTCAGCCGTTATTGAGATCCGATAATCTCGATCTGCCGCAACTCGTCGGTTCGCGTAAAGGAGGCAGTGTCGCTTCGCGCAGCTTAGCGCCGAGACACTTCCAGTGTCTCCAGATCATTGATAAATTAATTGTGTCAAAATAAAAATAAAATTCGTACAATAATAATTCATTATTATTAATTTATTAATATACATTTATACAGGGTTATCGAAAAGTATCGGACCTCCCTAATATCTTCAGTTAGAATGCATTTTGGAGAAAATGTCCAATAGCAAAGTTGTATGGTTCCAAGCGAGGAGTAAGATAATGACCTTGACTTTGATCTTGACCATGTCCTTTAAGATCATTTCAAGGTCAACCTTATTGTTTTAAATGGAACTCCTTATATTTTATTGCATATTTTTATAGCTTATCTCGAGAGCTTTCCAAAACACTATAATAGAACATTAAGTACTTTTTGAGTTATAAAGGTTTGAAGTTAACAATTTTTTGACACAAAATGTAAAATATCTTGTAAAATATTATTTAGTTTTCAGTAATCATAACCTTAATACTTTTGTGCGCGGAATAATGAGATCAATTAATTGGTTTAAAAAAAATACGTTAATCAAAAAGTGTCGGATCCCCCTAATATTTTCAGTAAGAATGCATTTTGGAAAAATGTCCAAACCTTTATAACTCAAAAAATACTTAATGAAAAAATGTTTTATTATAGTGTTTTGGAAAGCTCTCGAGATAAGTTATAAAAATATGCAATAAAATGTGGGGAGTTCCATTTAAAAAAATAAGGTTGACCTTAAAATGACCTTAAAGGACGTGGTCAAGATCAAAGTCAAGGTTATCATCTTATTCCTCGCTTGAAACCATACAACTTTGCTATTGGACATTTTCTCCAAAATGCATTCCAACTGAAGATATTAGGGGGGTCCGATACTTTTCGATGACCCTGTATGTGTGTGTGTGTGTATGTATGTATAATATATACATATTACCTTTAAATTGTACTCTCGAAAAAATCAATACAAAAATTCGGGCGCTGAGAGTCAAAATTGCGGTAATTAGTACAAAATTATAAAGATTTTTTATTCAAGTATAAATATATAAAACCATCAAACGTTTCGGCTTACTTTCGAGCCATCTTCAGTGATCCGACTACCAGTATCAAATCAATTAATATCTTCATGAGATGAGTTAGAGAGTGGCAGCTCCCATCCTTCTTATAATAATTGTCTCAAGATGTGCTAGTCTTGTGGCAAACGAATAGAAGAGGACTCTAAATAGTACCATATAATATGACATTAAAATTAATGTACTTATTGAACAATGATGTAAGAACATAACCACTCACCAACATCCCATGGCGATAATTGCACACTTAGAATTAAATTATATACAATATGTCAAATTTTATACAATAAGAATCATTCCAAGTTAATTAAGTCAACTCAATTTAATTACAATCATTCTAATTTAAAGTAAACTGTTAACCGTCGTATAAAAACGTTTAGAGTCAAGAACACAATGACATAAGCATTAACAATAAGATATATGTTGGGAAACAAACGCAGTGTATTGAGTACAGATAGAAAGATACTCTGTTAAATGGAGTTGAACAACTAGTCTGAGAACATGACTTAACCGATTGAGTTAGCAGTTCTTCTTAAGATCAGCTATAAATTATTGAAATTGACCGATTGAGTTAACAGTTCTGCTTAAGATCAGCTCTAAAGTATTGAAATTGAGATATGAATCATAAAGGATAATGTAGATTGTTGAGAATAGATACATAAGATTGATGTAAAAAATCGGTGTCTGATTGTAAATTTAAACTACACTACTCAACAAAATCTAGAGAACACTTTCAAACACGCTAAAAATTGAGCAATATTCAGAACACCATAATTCAATGAAAAATCATCGTAAACAAAAAATTAAAAAAGGATTTTAAAGGTTGAAATCTCTACTTTTGAAATCTATAATCGAAATTTCAATATGACTGATACTTTACGGAGTTACACGGATACAAATGGATATCCGTCAAATCTAAAAATTTTTTACAAACTTTACAAAGGTCTATGGCGTGAGGTAAAAATTACACGAAAATGCGGTTTATAGCAGTCGAAAGAGTGAATCTTTACCTTTAATTTGTTTTTTTATTAAACATTGTATTTTTTTCACCGAATTATTGAACGATGAAGCAAAAGTGATCACTTCTACTTTAACATTCAATAATTCGGTGGAAAAAAATCGTACAACAATCAATAAAAAAGGAAATTGAAGGTAAAGATTCACTCTTTCGACTGATGCAAACCGAATTTTCGTGTAATTTTTACCTCACGCCATAGATCTTTGCAGGGAATGGAAGTAACTCGTTACTTGTAACGAAGTTACAATTACAAGTTACTTTTTTGGTAACTTTACTAGTAACTGCGTTACTTTTTTTCTTTGGTAACTGTAACGGTAACGAAGTTACATTTTTTTGGTAACGGTAACGAATTTTACAGTTACGTTTATCGTTACTTTGCACATGATTGGACACGATACGACACAAGCCATTT
>NW_017295609.1:36128-39133 GCF_001594075.2 Trachymyrmex cornetzi
AAAAATCTCATTATGACCATTTTTGACGAAGTTACTCTAACCTGAAGTTAAAAGATCATTATGTGATGTCTTTTTTTTTATCAGAATTTTCGAAGTGCTCTTGCCATTTTCTGAAAAATAGTGGTTACCGCCGACATAAGCGTAACCCATGGTGCACCACGTGGAGGTTGTCGATCGGAATTTGTACATCGTGTGCGTGTATGTGCGCGCGCGCGCGCGCGTGCGTGTGTGTGTAAGGTGATGAGATGAGCATTTACGTGTATGAGGGTGTATTTAATATTATGTGTTTCCTCCTCTCTGATTGATGACCGCTTGCAATCGTTGTCGCATGTTTACATATCTCTGAATGAAGGCTACTGGAATTTCGTTCCAAATCTGCCTAAGCGCTTCTCGCAACTCATACAAATTTCGTGGCTGTTCTTCGCGGCGTCTTAATCGTCGTTCCATCTCGTCCCAAATGTGTTCAATCGGATTCAAATCCGGGCTATTAGCAGGATGATGGAGCAATGTGATGCCATGTCGCTCAAAAAACCACTGCGTTACATTTGCCGTATGGGGCCGAGCATTGTCCTGCATGAATATAAAATTTCGACGTAACAGAGGCAAAACTTGAGGCCGGAGAACATTATTCACGTAGCGAATAGTCGTCATTGCTAGAGGTGGCAAAATTACTAATTCAGTTCGTCTCGTCATCGAAATGCATCCCTATACTATCACTGAATCGCCGTTATGAGCTCTTATTCGCATAACGCAGCGTCGATCATAACACTCTCCTTGTCGGCGCCAAGTGCGTATGCGAGCATCATTGCCGTAAAGGCAGAAACGCGACTCGTCTGAAAAATAAACGTTTCTCCATTGCCTCGCGGTCCAATTTATGTGATTTTGAGTAAATTGAAGACGAGCCTGACGATGTGCAAGTGTAAGTCTTGGCACCTGTGCACGAGAGCGAGAACGAAGCCCCACCTCTCTTAAGCGACGACGAATCGTTTGTTCGCTGACATGATGTAAAGTAGGAACTTCACGTCGAACATACCTTGCAGTAATCGTTCGTCTTCTCAAAACGTGGCGAACAATTTCTCGATCTTGTCGAACTGTTGTTATACGATGACGGCCATTTCCTTGACGTCTCGTGTATTGTCTTGTCTCTTGATATCGTAACCACGCTCTATTTAATACAGATACGGATACACCGACACGGTGCGCTACATAACGCATACTGTACCCTTCTTCCAGAAGTGCGATTATGCGGGCAACTTCGAATGCTGGCAAGTGTCGGCGCAGCATTTAAAAAATTTGCAATATGCGACTATCTTTGTTACAAAGAGCGAACTTCTCAATAGCCTCAATCGAGAAAAGAGAAGACTTGAAGTTCGCGCTAAGCGAGTTCGAGAATGTGCGTCTATAAGCGAAAGCTTTGCGTTAACGCCAACTTCAAGTCTTGAAAAATAGTGGTTACCGCCGACATTAGCGTAACCCAATGTGCATCACGAGAGTTTTGGGTTAGCGCGAAAAAAGAAGAAAAATGGCAAGAGCACTTCGAAAATTCTGATCAAAAAAGACATCACATAATGATCTTTTAACTTCAGGTTAGAGTAATTTCGTCAAAAATGGTCATAATGAGATTTTTAAAAAAGCATTTTAAAGGTTGAAATCTCTACTTTTAAAATCAGTAATTGATATTTCATCTAACTGATCTTTGATGGAGCTATACGGACACAAATGGATATTTGTCAAATCTAAAACATATCGTATAATTTTGTATACACTTTACAAAGGTCTATGGCGTGAAGTAAAAATTACACGAAAATTCGGTTTGCAGCAGTCGAAAGAGTGAATCTTTACCTTCAATTTCGTTTTTTATTGATTGTTGTACGATTTTTTTCCACCGAGTTATTGAACGTTAAAGTAGAAGTGATCACTTTTGCTTTATCGTTCAATAATTCGGTGAAAAAAAATCGTACAATGTTTAGTAAAAAAACAAATTAAAGGTAAAGATTCACTCTTTCGACTGCTGTAAACCGCATTTTCGTGTAATTTTTACCTCACGCCATAGACCATTGTAAAGTTTGTAAAAAGTTTTTAGATTTGACGGATATCCATTTGTATCCGTATAACTCCGTAAAGTATCAGTCATATTGAAATTTCGATTATAGATTTGGAAAGTAGAGATTTCAACCTTTAAAATCCTTTTTTAATTTTTTGTCTGCGATGATTTTTCATTGAATTATGGTGTTCTGAATATTGCTCAGTTTTTAGCGTGTTTGAAAGTGTTCCCTAGATTTTGTTGAGTAGTGTATTTTTTTGTAATTTAATGTGTAACATCTCAGAGATGAGTCGTTTGTATAGCCATCTCTCCGAATCAACTATCTCCACATTATTCCAGTCAAATTCATGTTCAAAATTAATACGGTGTTCACTAACTACAGATAAATTGCCACTTCTCTTACGAATATCATTTTTGTGTTCGATTGTTATGGTTTTTATGGTGCGTTTAGTTTGGCCAACGTAAGATGCACACTTATAATATATACACTTTTTTTTTAATGTGGCCGGAGACACTACCGCATCTCCTGATATATACAATAATAAATAATAAATTATTATATAATTTCTATTTTAATTTATTTGAAATCGTACGATATGGTAATTAATAAATAAGTAAAAAAAAATGCGCGAGTAAAAGAGAAACGTCGTATTAACGTGTTCTCACTCATCAGCTGAAAACGGACAATCTACTAAAAAATAGGGATGGGCGATGTTTCATCGATTATGCAAAAACCGAAGTTTTTTCCACTCAATAATCGATGCTCGATTCGATGTTTCAGAATTCGATTAATCGATACATCGATCTTTTTTAAATGATATCGATTATGGTTGGCTCTCATTGATCTACCCAAAGATATAACTATCCAAGAGTTCTAGATTTATTAGAGACTAGAGAGGCAGCCCCTAGCAGGCATTTAATTTATTTATGAAACAATTTTCTCATTACTAGTAAATATTTT
>NW_017295609.1:39154-48871 GCF_001594075.2 Trachymyrmex cornetzi
CAATTTTCTACTGACAAGTAATTGTATTTTTATTAGAATAAAATATTTTCTTCATTGCTAAACTATTTGCTTCAGGATAATTTATTGGAACAAAAAACAAATTTATTGTGGCAAGTAATTAATTCTTTCAATCAATAAATTACAGTTCAAGAAAATATATTTACTTGAAACAAGTAAATTTTTTCTCTGTGGAGGTACATAGAATTGTACTCTATTTCTTTTTTTATTTTGTGATAAAAATAATTTTAAAAATTATAATTCAATATATTTCTAAAAATTAATAATAAAGAAAAAATAAAATTTAGCAATCAGTTTTTTCCTAAATGATCGATTTTACCAGCATCGATGTTTTCTTCTACGATGAATCGGTTAATAAAAAATCGGATTGGATCATAATCGATTATTATAGAATCGATGCTTTTCTTGTACATCGCCCATCCCTACAAAAATACACATAGCGGAAAAACGAGTATTGAAAACGGACGATTCACTCAAAAACACTCGCGTATACGTTTGTCATTTATCAGCGGAAAAACGAGTATTGAAAACGGACAATCTTCTCAAAAATACTCATTGTGTACTCGTGTATACTCACTATCGTTCCTTCATAATACACTGCGAGTGCTTGCGAGTGCAAGAAACGAGCAAGAACGGGCTAAAAACGGTCTAAACACGGTCCATATGAGGTCTAAAAACGGTGAAAAATTTTTATAAGGGTAATTACCGTTACAAGTTATTAACTCTGAAAAATAATTCGTTACAGTTACAGTTACTAAAAAAGTAACTTTAAGTTACTTTTAAGTTACTTTTTTCATCTGAATTTTTATCAGTATAGTATCGATACTATTAGGGCTGTATTCAGAAACGTTATCCAACTGCCTTCATGTATCGTTTTACACTTGTTTTTCACCTAATATTAAACAAGGATGATACACAGGATCATCAGAGTAATACAGCCTAGGACAATTAAAAAAAAAAGACTGGCTTACATTTACATGTTATACAATTTTTTTTAAAAACATAAAAAAATTGTATAGCAAAGACGTTTATCGTTAAAGTAATATAAACACATATGAATATGAATATGAATACGAAATAGCACATATATACAATGTTTTTTATAATAAAAATTCATCTTATATTCGGCTAAAAATTGCAAATAAATTCCAGCACTAATCCAAAATGGTCTGCAACCGTTCACTGAGCGCTCTTGTATTTGATTGGCGGATTCCATTAGATCCAAAAATATAGAGCAAATAGGTACAAAAGTTCATTGAACGCTTTAATTAAATTTCTTTCTTCTGATTAATCGAATGTTTCGAAGTATTTGTAGCGCCAAGTGGACACTACCGCCCACTAAATTGACAAATAAGTTTAAAATATATAAAAGAACTATGAATGTAACTATTAAATTAGTTACTAGTTACTTAAAAAATGTAACTAAGTTAAGTTATAATTACAGATGGAAAGAAAGTAACGAAATTAAGTTACAGTTACTGAAAAAAAGTAACTCTAACTGTAACTTCGTTACAAGTAACGAGTTACTTCCCATCCCTGAATTAATAATATATAGTGCGAAATGTATTGTCATATTATCGTTCCTGGTAGCTACACATACACATTAATTGTAATTGTACTTCCAACAGACATGCCACCGAGTCCAACAAGATCAAAGATATCAATTATTCCATTGAACATAATAAAAAATTGCACCAAATTTTGCAATGCCTGTAGTCACATCTGTCTCCAGCAAGTTTACGTCTCCAGCAAGAAACCAATCGATAACCAGCAATCGTTTCAATTACAATATTTTGGAACCTAATAACAAGTGGTTTGTCATCCTGAGTCGTATCTCAATCCCAATAGACGTTCAGGCTTTATTACAATTAGGTGAAAATTTTAGCTTTCCACCAAATGACTCTAATGCTATTACAATTCATAAAAAATATATAACTAAATCTTCCCAATGATAATGAACTAAGAAGTAAAATCTTACCGAACATTACAAATATAAAAGCACATGTCAATAATTATTCGTAAATCGATAGGATTTAAAAGTCTCTCGTAGCAAAGATAATAAAGTTTACGAATGATAAGCCTGACGTATAGTTCACGCATGCAGATATAGGTTGTGTGTAGTAGCCTTAGACAAATATGATTATATAAAAATGGAAACATTGTTAGCCGACACCGACACTTACATTATCATTACTCGGAACAAAATTATTATTACTGTGAACAAAATTATTATTACACTAAAGGAAACACTGAAGAGATGGAAGAAACATTAATACATTTCTGATGCCAATCATATATTTCTTAATACGACAAATCCAATCTTACCCCGTGTTTGGAGTCCCAAAAATTCATAAGACTTGCTACCCATTACGTATTATTGTATTTTTCATTGTTAACCCTCTTTATAATTTAGTCATATTCTTACACAAAATAATCAATAGTAGTCTGTCGCCAGCAAACATATAGCTAAAACGTTAGTAGAAACGTTCCGATAGTTCTGCAATAGTTTTAATATCGTTAAAACTATTGCAGAACTATCGGAAAAAATTAAAAAATTTGGAAGAACTGGCTGTTAAGAGGTACTTTACTCTTGGGGCGCGGTGCCAGCGCTCAGATTAAAAAATTGTTTAAAAATATTTAAATGCGGGAACTCTGACTGAAACCTACATAAATCGTCGGAACTATTGTAGAATTATCGAAAAATGCCAAGAAGTCGGCTGGAATTGGCTGTTAAGAGGTACTTTATTCTTGGGGTGCGGTGTCAGCGCTCAGATTAAAAAATTGTTTAAAAATATTTAAAAGACGTAATTATCACTAAAACTTATCAGGAACTGTTGTACTCTTCGAGAACAAAAGAATTCCATAATAAAAATTTATTTTTGTGAAACTTGAGGTGCCCGCTCTTAAATTTAAAATTTATTTAAAAATATTTAGAGACCGGAACTATTGTTAATATTTATCAGGAACTGTAGAATTCTTCGAGAACTATAAAATTTCATAATAAAAATCAACTTTTTCGAATCTTGAGGTGCCACGGAAAGTTAGCACCTCATATTATTTTTTTTTTAGTTAAATTAACGGAACTATTTATAAAACTTAGCAGAAACTGTAGAACTATTGCGGGTGCAAGTAGAACTGTTAATAAAATTTCCGATTTTGGAAAATAAGGTGCTAACTTCACAGAGACATAATTTTTTCGGTCTTTTTCGAGTAACTGTTAGCGCATTTGCCTAGACCGAAAATTATAGGCTATCTAACAAAATTAAAAAATGCTTATACACACTAAAAAAAAATCTAATAGTCTGTAAAATGTGATGTACTTACTTTTTTTAACAAGCTGATGACAAAAAATAACGGAAATAAAATTCGGAAAAAATACACTTAAATTACCACAGCTGCACAGTGGGGTATCAGGCGTCCTACGACCATTTTGCTCGACTGCCGCTGCTATACTGACGCATTTAGACTTATGGTATTCTACCTACTTGAGAGGGAAGAGCAACTTTCGAACTATAAACAAATGGCACTACAAGTCCCATTTTTTAACAATAAGGGGCTTAATTTTGAGGTGAAGTACTCTGGGGCGTCTAGTACCCCGCAGTGCCAGCCAAAGATTAATATTATTTATCTGTCACTTTTTGTTTAGTTAAATGGTTTATCACTTATAAAAATATTTACTTAACTGCTGTTTTTAAATATTTGCCATAAATATTTCTTTTAACACTTTTTGCTAAATATTATACATTTACACATGCTACAGGTGATGTACGTGTTTATTTCCC
This sequence comes from Trachymyrmex cornetzi, assembly GCF_001594075.2. Taxonomy (NCBI): domain Eukaryota; kingdom Metazoa; phylum Arthropoda; class Insecta; order Hymenoptera; family Formicidae; genus Trachymyrmex; species Trachymyrmex cornetzi. Next base: position 42,955 of record NW_017295609.1, read on the forward strand.
CGAAGCTACAAAATATTTCAGAACCCATTAAATTATGGTTAAGCATGCAAATGAAGAAAATATCATATTGTTGTTCTTTTATTTTTACAAATGGATTAAACACATGTTATAATATTATGTAGTTTTGTTAAGAAAAAGTTTTGAACAAGCTAGTATGTGTTACATAGTATTTTTAAACATAAAATTTAATATCTGCTAAAGTTTCGAGATAATAAATCTTTACCATGTATCAATAAACATAGTCTAAGAAAATTATTGTTGATCACAATATGAACATAATTTTTGTGAAATTTTACTTAATAGGTGTTCTAAGACGGGTAACACACCAGGAAAATCTGTCGTACAAGAAAGTCAAGCAGCAGTTCCAGCTTTGCATTCTCCATCCAGAATAATAAGTTTAATAAGTTTATAAGTGATTCTATAATAGTAACTTTATAATAGAAATTCTGAACAGAAATTTTAATTATTTTATAACATTTGTTTTCTGTATAATATTTATACATGTGCCAAAGATTTCTTTTTCACTTTTTATTTTAAGAGACTAAAAATGTCCTTTGAAGAAAATGTGATTTACATATACGTATTACGTTGAGAATAATTATGTTTTGTTTCTTTTTGTATGTATATATTTTGTATATATTGTGACGTGACGTTTTCCGTCCGTCACAAGGGTCGTAATCCGACCGAACAGCGCCGCTGGCGTCCTAGATCCTTCCATTTTTAGAAGGTAGACGCACATGCGTGCTCTTTTAGCTGTTCCGTTATCGGCGCATCTCGCAGTTTTTCTGCATTGAATTTCTTTTTTCGATTTTCCGTGCACTATCGTGCTGCGAGTTTTACAGGATACTGTAAACACATCAGGCGAAACACAACAAATCGATCAGTTATTACCGAGCATAGGCTGGAACACAACCATGACTTTCAATGGGACAACGTAAGAATCTTAGATGAAGAGCCGTGTTATATGAAACGCTTGATATCAGAGATGATTAACATCAAGAAACAGACGAATAGCCTGAATTTACAAACAGACACTGAAGGACTCCACAAAGCGTACATACCAATAATAAATAAGTTATAACATTTACTAAGCTGTTAGCGATCAGTACATCGACGAGTCACATTGCGTGCGGACGTGTCTTTCTGTACAGATGTTAAAATTACAAAATAAAAGAATATGGAGAGGAAGGATATGAACTATAACGTTGTGAACAATGCAATATCTTCGCAAGCGATAGAATGATTTATAGTGAAGTGTGCCTGTTTAAAGGTATGTCATCTAACTATGCAATACGTGGAAATGTGTAATGTTCCATAAATCTAATTCTTATTCTCTACAGTGAACATCTATCCAACGAATTATGCAATCGACTGAGAACAGATGACATACGCTTTGGATGGACTCACTGAAATGCGAGCGTTTTCGTTATCTACCGTAGTATTAAGTTGAATTCTGAAGATGGCTCGAACCGAGAGCCGAAACGTAAATGAAATTAAGAAGATTGTTAATTGTGATCAAAGACAATCAGTAAATATATAGCTCACTAGATTTTCTTTTTCTTTTGTAATAAAAATGCTTACTCTAAAGGCATTGTAACCTACTTTGGCGACTCTTAATGTCCTTTTATTAATATTTTTATACTTTTACAGGATAGTTGGCGACCCCTTTGCGACCTTGTGTATCACGAGCCGTCTCACCGGACCAGAGGAGGAAGAAGAACAGCCAACAGAAGTTCAGATGCGGAGTAGAAGAGAAAAGATTGGCTGGGGCGCACAGCACCTCACCGAGAGGGTGGCGCTCAGGTGATATCGCTCCACGCTTTAACAATTGTCGCTTTATTTCGAAATCCTGTCGCTCATTGCATCACATTGCAGGCGCATCTGACACAAGGACCGCGAGGACAACAGCCGGGGATGGTCACTCTACGCCCAACAGTCGGCGAGAGATCCCCACAACGGAGCTTGGGGAGACATCCCCTGTGGGGCTGGAACCACGGTCAGGTGCGGAGGCACCGACCACACGGACGCCGCCGTCGAGATACGAGTCTCCTCCATGCAGAAACTCAGGGCACAGTTTAGGTAGGTCTACTCCAACAAAAATGATGCTAATGGTTGTCCCTTGCGCATGACCGAATCGCACAACCAACAATATGGCAGCCTTATCTCGCATCGTGCTCGTTATGCAGTGCAATCAGTAGTGATTAGTAAAATGATCGTGTAAAATGATTTCTAAAAACTGTACTTTAATTAAAAATAACATTAAATGTTTAATTTATCTTTCTCAAACAACTTATGTAACTTTCAAAACTAAAAATCTGCCTATAACCTAATCGGATTCTAGCATGTCAATTTAACTACCGACTCGTATTTAGATCGCCTTTATAACGATGTTAGCATATTTAGTATATAAATTATATTACGTTTATTATAGAATTTCAGATAAAAATGCTCATTTATTGATAAAAATATATGTTATGGATATGGGATAGCGTTTTTTATTAGGGCTCTAATTTTATTCCGTTTTTCGAAGATACATGTAAATGTAAAACGTTTATTCGTTTACAATCGTTTACTTTAAAAAAAAACGTTTACTTAAAGGTAAACATTTACACGTCAATTAGCATATTCGTTTATTAAAGAAACGTTTTTCCGAATATACATGTTTTATTATACATTTAAACAAAAATACATTTACATGTATATTTAGCATACCCATCCATGAAAAACATCTTTTCAAATATTTTTATATTCGAAAAACATTTCTAATAAACGGATATGCTAATTATACGTGTAAACGTGTTTTCGTTTAAACGTATAATGGTTAATTACACGTATATTCGGAAAAACGTTTCTAATAAACGGATATACTAATTATACGTGTAAATATATTTTTGTTTAAACATATAATAGTGAGCTCTATTTATAATGTTCAAATTATAACCCGCGAGCACACTCAACAATATGGCGATCGGATAGGATTCAAATCAAAGGTGCCGACACAGAGTGGACCTGCTGTTCCTACCTATACTGTGCTCAGGGAGAGATTCCGAAGCGGCCGAAGAAACCCTGCGGCCCCCAATTAAATTCCGCGCCAGAGCGCAAGATACGCTGGTGACACAAATCACGCCATTCGCGAAGCTGCGAGGTCACGCGCCAATTAGGCGCGATTAGACCACCTCGTGGAAAATAACGATCACTGCGTGCCACCGAAAGGATCAGCGCCCGGTACTTGTGCTGTGGCCATGGTGTAAGAAGAAAGGTGAATTATTGTGCATAATGGCGGAGGTTTGAGATTCGTACAAGACACGTGATTATGCAAGCAGGCAAAGAAACTTTTTTACACGTGATGCTTGTTAATTTGTCAAATACACCGCTTTCTTTACTAAATGATTGCCGATAATATTTTATGAATTCTTCATTAACAACGGTGGATGCTGTTTGCAGATCTTGACCAATCAGGGCTTGAGCTTTTTTGCAGCGCGTGATATTTAAAAAGAAATAAGATTGTCTAACGCAATTTGGAAAAGAATATCTTTTATTTAATATAAATGTTGCAAAAGCAACTCTTGGAACAATTATAAAATATAAAAATTATAAAATATTTTAAGACATATATTAGATGCACAACAGTGCTTCCGCCGTTTTTTTCCCGAAATTCGAGGCTTTATTGTAAAGAACTGGTTATACATTTATGATTCAAAGTATTGTCCATCGCTGGCCACTACTTTCTCCCATCTTTCGGGCAGCGTACGAATCCCGCGTCGAAAAAACTAGTCAGCTTTTGAGGCGATCCACGAATCGATCCAATTTTTTACTTCTTCATAAGACTAGAAGTGCTGGTGTCAGCCAGGCCGTGTGCCATTGATCGAAACAAGTGATAGTCAGAGGGAGCAACATCTGGAGAATACGGCTGGAGTAGGACTTCCCATTTCAACGTTTCCAAGTATGTCTTGACCACTTTCGCAACATGGGATCGACCATTGTCATGCTGCAAAATCATTTTATCGTGTCTCTCGTTGTATTGCGGCCGTTTGTCTTTCAATGCTCGGCTTAAACGCATCAATTGCGTTCGATACCGATTACCTGTGATTGTTTCAATCGGTTTTAACAGCTCATAATACACTACGCCGAGCTGGTCCCATCAAATACAGAGCATGACCTTGGAGCCGTAAATATTCGGTTCGGCCGTCGACGTGGAAACATAGCCGGGAACTCCCCATGATTTTCTGCGCTTGGGGTTATCGTAATGAACCCATTTTTCGTCCCCAGTCACAATGCGATGCAGAAATCCCTTCCGTCTTTGCCTTTCAAGCAGCTGTTCACAAGCAAACAAACGCCGTTCAACATCTCTCGGCTTCAACTCGTACGGCACCCAATTTCCTTGCTTCTGAATCATTCCCATGGCTTTGAGGCGTTTTGAAATGGCATGTTCAGTCACTCCCAATGATCGTGCCAATTCTTCTTGATTTTGACACGAGTCTTGATCAAGTAATGCCTCCAATTCTGCATCTTCGAAAACCTTCTCTCTTCCACCGCTGCCGGTCTTCGATGTCAAAATCACCGTTCTTGAAGCGTTGAAACCCCTCATGACACGTTCTTTCACTAATAGCGGCCTCACCATAAGTATTTGAGAGCATTCGATGAGCCTCAGCCGCAGATTTCTTCATATTGAAGCAGAAAATTAAAACCTCCCGCAAATGACGAGGATTTGGCTCGTAAACTGACATTTTCAATCGAGAATAACTTTATGATGCAGACACAAATCGACTAATGTTTCTATGGGGTTACGTTGACAGATGCCCAAGTTTATTGTATGACGTCTATAATCTATTTATTTCGATCACCACTTACCGCTAAAGCCATCTATAGGAAAACGGCGGAAACAAAGTTGTACACCTAATATATTTTTAATAAAATAAACCTGATTTTAATAACTTTAGTTTTCTCTAAAATTTTAAAACAATTGTATTTTTTTCTTTATCTTTATCTTTTCAAAAAATACAGAAACATGGCACTTACTTTTGTCGCTCTTTGTAATCTTTTAAGATTTGATTTTTTAACAACAAAATACGTGAAATTTGTTATTGTTATTTTTTCTGTGAAAAGAAGACGAAAGAGAGAAAAAAAGATTTAAAAAAATAAATAAAAAATAAATAAAATTATTAACATTTTAAACGTTTTTTAATAAATAAAAAAACCTAAAATAAAAAAATTAAAATTAAAATTAAATAAAAATAAAAATAGAAAAACCTAGTACTATATAACAAAGTAATATGTCTATACAGACTAGAATTATATCTATACAGACTGGTTATTGCACATATATTTAAGTTTTCTTTTTTCTTTTCTGGTGCAATTTTGTTCTTTAATTTTTTTATTTATCTGATATAAACGTATATACGTGCGTGTTCGTACAAGACACGCAGTTACGGAAGTAGGCAAAGAAACTTTTTTACACGTAATGCTTGTTAATTTGTCAAATACACCGCTTTCTTAACTAAATGATTTCCTATGATATTTTATGAATTCTTCATTAACAACAATGGATGCTGTTTGTCTTTGGAGGGATATATACAGTTTCCTCTAGATATTGAAGACAACCAGTTATCTGTTAAAGGAAGATTTTTTGTAGGAATACCAAGCTCTGGATATTTGTGTCGAAATTTATGTGCAACATAACCAGCTATACAGAGTGTTTGAAAATTACCGGGTAATCGATCACGAGCAGGTAGAACGGACCGATTTGAATCGAAAATTCTTATACCATTTTGTAGGTTGCGCAACAGTTAACGAGATATTAACGTTTAAAGATACCCAGATAGACAAGCGTGCGATACCCGTACAAGATACCGCTACCGTACTGTTACTGTACTGCCACGAGGTGGCGGTGTACGGCGTAACTGTACGGTAGCAGTAC
>NW_017295609.1:49493-51575 GCF_001594075.2 Trachymyrmex cornetzi
ACCGTACTAATACCGTGGAGGTATTTTTCTATCTGGGTAGTCGAATAAGCGCGTCCGGCCGGCCTACTGCTGCCGAATATACAACCACCGATCGCACGGCGCGCGGGCCGCTGGGAGTGGGAACTACTACTAAACGTCTTCAAACGATTCAAACGGCACGCCTAGTAGGCCATCCCCATATCTCATAGTTAATATCTCGTTAACTTTTGCGCAACCTACAAAATGGTATAAGAATTTTCGATTCAATTCGGTCCGTTCTACATGCTCGTGATCGATTACCCGGTAATTTTCAAACACCCTGTATAAATCAAAGCTTCTATTTCAATGGTTAGACTAGCTGTTGAGGTTTCAAATTTCTGCAGTAATTCTAATTCATGAATGGAAGGAGTAATATAAACTATCTGCATTCCTGAAAAAGCCATATAAAACAAAATAATAGTATTTTTTGTTCTTTGTGTATATTTTCACTTAATTATATACATTCCGTATAAATATACATTGTAAACATCTTATAAATTGCAATTAATTAAATGGTATGTAACGTCCGCCGAAAATTGCGCGCAGGCGAACGTCACTTTTAACGACGCCAGACGCGTTGCCGTGGCAATGCGAACTGTCGCGACAGCCGCGAAATCCTCGCGAACCGTGATCACGCGGTTAGCGCGTGATCAAACAGCTGTTACAAAACCGTACTGCGCTTGCGCGACCCAAGATAATTAATCGCGTGAAAATCCAAATTAATCAATAGCGAGACGAATTAGCACCCCATAATACTAAATAATAAAACCATAGGGAACTAAGAGGCTCGCTGGTATTCTCGATCTATCGCAGTATTCCCAATTAATCTATAAATTCAGTTCATTTAAATTCCATAATTGCAATTGCAAATTTGACTGCGCCGATTCATAAAGCGGCTAATACTGCGGTTACGTTCGAGAATACGTAGCTGAATCGCATCCACAAGTGCACCAAAAGCTTCTAACAAAACCTGCGGAAGTCCGTTAGAAGCTTCGCGATACAAATAACGCACGAACGCTCTGTATTCAAACTCCATACATAAAAAAGGGAAAACATCATTCGGCGGAATGTAACGCGAATAAACGCGCACAGCGACTGCACATTATGCAGTACAGGGGCGGAGTGACTAAGGGAACTCTGTCAACATTTAAATTTGGCAAATTCTTCCTTTAAGACGGTAAAATCTAATGAAATATCATTAGATCGAAAGTTCTAGAACAATTCAAAAGATTCCGGTAACTGTTGACAGGTCAACCCCCTTTCCCGCTCAGCACCACCGCTTCTAACGATATAAAAGCGCACGCCAAAGTCAGCCAGCGTTCAATTGGAGTTCCGACCATTATAGTTTCGATCATTTAGAGTTTTAGTCAATTGGAGTTCCGACCATTATAGTTTCGATCATTTAGAGTTTTAGTCAATTGGAGTTCCGATTAGTAGAGTTTTCGATCACGACCATTATTATCAGAGTTTTCGATTATTAGAGCTTGCGATCATTGACATCAGTACATTAGAGGTTTCGAGGTTGCGTTTTCGGTCGGTCTTAGAGTTTGGAGAAACGGAGTGCCGTTATTAGAGTGTCGAAGCGGGAAGTGCCTGTTAGACTTCTTCAGAGGGGCGTCCGTAGAAGCAGGGTGCGTTTACGAAAATCCTGAGGCCCATCGTCTAAAATAGGCACATTCCAGGATAGCCGAGCATCACCGCGCCGCAAAGTGAGTTCCGTGTGGCACTTCCGTATCAGTTGCATTACCCTCCGTTTGTGTAACCATTAAATTTCTGAACTATCGCGTGCGAACCATTAGCATACACGAATCTCAGTCATTTTATTCAATATTTTGTATATATTTTTATTACTAGAAATCTAAATAGAATAAAACATTTAACATTCATTTTCTCTCTCTCTTCTTCTTTCACTCTCCTTCCGCGCGGGCATAATTAAGCCGATACGAAGCGCCTGTAACGTCTGTGCCGTCTGATTATCGTTATAATTCAGTGAATCTGGAGCAGGAAGCCTCGCGCGTCGTGGCGCATGAGAACCGCGCCAGGCTCCCTATCCTCCGGGGCGAC
>NW_017295609.1:51982-52943 GCF_001594075.2 Trachymyrmex cornetzi
TATCCGCACACACGCGCCCCCAGACGTGACATGGTACAATGATTATAATTACTATAATAATTGTAGTGATTATTATAATTGTTATAAACAATATAATTTTATTGTTTGTCACGTCCGGGGCGCGAGTGCGAGTACCCCTCGGATGCGGCGTGGGCCCGTTCAACGACGGCTCGGCGTGATTCTCACCCTGAGCGGCAAGGGCGGTAATCACGGTTACCGAAGTTAAAGGAGGGAGGTCGACGGTCACAAATGATTACATGAAAACGCTGATTCGCAGAGTTCAAGACGTGCGTTTATTTATGCTTTTCATTATAAACCCGCGTAGGAACTAATGACGATCCGGGGAGGAACGGAACAAAATCGTATGCACTTTACGACAAGACTTGCACTATTCTTAGCGACAGGCGGCTAGAGATAGAGTGAGCGGCAGGGGGCCCTGAAGGGGGCTCTTGCTCTCCGCTCGGAAGGGCGGCCAGGGCTCTGTTTTGAGCGACTGGAGACCTGGGTTAGGACGCCCTAGAGCCTTGAAAGGGGCTAGCGTAGGACAGAGTTCGGGAGGGAATGTTAGGAGGAATGCCTCGGCGGCCCTGAGAGGGGCTTCCTAGGCCGGGTTACGGTGGTACTCCGTTTAACGGGAGTGCGGGTACGAGGGTTCTGTCGCCCCGGGTGACAGGGAGCCTGGCGCGGCCCTCATGCGCTGCGTCACGCGAGGCTTCCTGCTCCGGATTCACGCGGTTACACCAATATTCGGACGACACAGACGTTACAGGCGCTCCGAATAGCTTTAATTATGCCCGAGAGGAAGGAGAGTGAAAGAAGAAGATAAAAAAAAAGAAAATGAATGTTACGTCCAAGCTCCGATAAAAAGGTGGATGAAAAGGTTTAGAGAAAGAAAAGGATAAGAAGGGAGAAGCATGGAAGGACGTTAGAGCAGACGCTATGTCTCGCATGCATCCGCGGG
>NW_017295609.1:53298-55844 GCF_001594075.2 Trachymyrmex cornetzi
CTAATCGCTCGCGCGCGCGCGCGCGCGCGCGCGCGCGTGTGTGTGTGTGTGTGTGTGGTTGTTTTTATCTCGTTTATTATGCATGATGAGGGAGGAAAGAAATTTAGGAAGAAGGCTACGGGGACTAAGAAAGGATGGGGGGAGTGTCGAAGGTAAACAGGGATAAGGACTTCAGGTGGTTGACCGGTTATGGCATTCCGGATCTTGTCGGGATCCGCGTCTATGAAGTTTATGGTGAAAGTGTTCGGGGGAAGGGGTTCGGTGGATATCTGGAATCGGGAAAAAAGGGAGGCTAATGATTGTGGATTTCCATGGTGAAAATGGTAACGAGGACGAGGAGGGGGAAGTTCATACAGGAGTTCCACGCTGGATGATGAGTCAGCGGGAGAGACAGGACGAGGAGATGGAGGGACTGAGTGAATCGAGGAATCGGGAGTGTAAGGCGGGGTGTCGGGAAAGATACGTTCGGTTAACGCATCTGAAATAGCAGATGAAGGAGTTCGAGGAGGACTCTCGACTGGATGATTATCTGTGATATATATATTATTGTTAACATGATTGTTATCTAAATTATTATTAACCTGATTGTTATCTAAATTATTATCAATATGATTGTTATCTAAATTAACATCATTGTTATCTAAATTATTATTAATATGATTGTTATCTAAATTAACATCATTGTTATCTAAATTATTATTAATATGATTGTTATCTAAATTAACATAATTGTTATTATTATTAATATGATTGTGTTACGTCCCGAGCGCGAGTTTTCGACGGTCTCGAGACGCGACACGAGTTTGTGGGAACGCGAGCGCGGAGCGGGGCGCGCGGGGTGAAGTCTCGACTTCGATGTGATGTTTAGACGCGTGTCTTTGTTATATTTATAGGCAGCTGTCACCAGTGCTCTTTATTGAGCACGATATTCGAGATTTATATATATGTTTCTGCGAAAGTACTTGAATTTAAAGGTAATTAGCCTTCCAGGTCCTTTCTCATAAAAATAAAATAGAGAGTTTAGAGGAAGCGTCAGTTAGGCTTCATCTCGCTGTCTCTCTATCTACACTCTCTTGTGTGATGAGAAGGATGTGGAAGGAAATGAAAAGGCTTTTAATAAGAATAGAAATATTTATGATTTATAAGATTTTAATGTTAAGAGTACACGCTGTGTTACTAATTACGCGTGGTTTAGAAGTAATGATGATCGGCCTTGTAGGCTTCCGAGTGGGCGCCACGTGGGGCGGAGATGGAGGCGGTTTTGTCCGCGGCGGCGGCGTAGCGGTCCTCGCGATTTTTGAGGCGACGTTTTCACCGGCAGTGTATGGTGTATCGGAGATATCGCGAGTCGTGTCCGTAATATTGGCGGAGGGTTTGTTGGCGTCCCCTGTATCCTCCCTCCAATGAGCTGAAGGGTTGAAATTGCCCGTAACAAGGAGCTCTCGTTGTAGCTCCTTGAGATGGGTCCGCCAACCCCCTCGCTTGCCGCGCGTACGTTTTCTCTTCGGCATCTGCTTCAGAAAGAACGTTTTGTAATGGTGGCAGATCGGAAAGAAAAGAATGCGAAAAGACCTCGACGCCGAGAAGGCGCTCGTTAGAGTTTTCGCTAGGAGGTGATCCCCGCGTCGCCGTGGTTTGCGCTGTAGAGATCAGGCAAAGGATCAGCTCGTCTGACGCCGTGGTTGGCGCACGATCGGAGCTGGATTGGTAGGAAAGAACGGATGGTCCGGAGCGCTACTGAAAGCGCTGGGAGTCCTTACCGTTTCGGTTCTTTAGAAGGAATAAGGCGATTTGTCTGCAAATTATCCTGCTTTATATATGTTTCGCATTGTGTACCCTCGCGGTAAGGGGGTGTTTTCGCACACTTGTTGTTGCGAAAATCTCTAGAATATTCTAAGTCTTTAATAGCGATTTATTCGATTGCTGCGTGTCTTTTCGTCTTTTTGATCGTTCTCGTGTTTAGCGGGGTTTGCGATATTCTTAAGGGTGAGCTTGGCTGGCGCGTGATGCACTTGGTTGCGGTGTAACCAGCGCGTATTCTTTGCGCGTTTTTTCATGCTGCTTTTCCGCGTATCTTGAGTTCTTTGTTCTGAAGCGCGCGCGAGTCTCCCTTGTTTATTTAGGGCTTTTATTTCCTTATTCGTGCCTTCCTTCAAATTGCAGTAGCTCCTATTTGCTATTTGAGGCCTTCGTGATTGATGCGTGCATTTTGTGTTGCATCGCTATGCATTTTGTAAGTGCATTACGTGTTTTCGCTTGTTCTTAATGAATCGGTGTTATTTCTTCGCGATTATTAAATGGCTAGTTCTAATGTTCATTGTTTCCCGTTTTTTAGCGGTGCAATCTACGTGTTTTTAGCGGATTTCCTATTAATTTTCTATTTTATGATTCGCGCAGGCGCTGTACGCGCAACGTTCGTTGGTAACGGCAACGGTAGCATATGCTATAGGTTCTCGCGGCACGTATTATATCGTTTGCTATACTGTGCGCTCGCGTTCGCTTGGTAGACGGCCGGAGTGCTATAGTATAGCGCGCCGGACGTTACA
>NW_017295609.1:56688-57480 GCF_001594075.2 Trachymyrmex cornetzi
CGCGGTTACACCAATATTCGGACGACACAGACGTTACAGGCGCTCCGAATCGCTTTAATTATGCCCGAGAGGAAGGAGAGTGAAAGAAGATAAAAAAAAAGAAAATGAATTTTAGACGTTTTATTCTATTTTGATTTCAAGAGATGGTTCGACTCGTGAAATTTATATCGCGTACATGGAGACGTTGAGGTAACTAGTAATGAAAAATATAAAATATTAGATAAAATTGACGAGATTCATGTATTCGAATAGTTCGCACGCTATTGTTTCCGAAAATTAATATTTACACAAAACGGAGGGTAGTGCGACTGAGACGGAAGTGCCACGTGCAACTTACTTTGCGTCGTGGTGTTGCTCGGCTATCCTTGAACGTGCCTGCTATGGAGGATGACCCTCGGGATTTTTTGCGAATGCGCACCAGTGATCCGCTTCGAGAAACTCTCCGGTACGAGTTACACCCACACGTGAACACTGTCCCGTTCTCTAACTCTAACTTTGACTCTCTGTCTGACACTCTGATTCCAACACTCTGATTCTCAAAAAGACTGAAGACAGACCACGGAAGAAAGTCAGACTCTGTCTTTGGTGTGCGCTTTTATATCGTTAGAAGTGGTGGTGCTGAGCGGGAAAGAGGGTAAACCTGTCAACAGTTACTTGAATCTTTTGAAATGTTCTAGAAGTTTCGATCTAATGAGATTTTACTGTCTTAAAGGAGGAAATTGCCAAATTTAAATGTTGACAGGGCCCTCTTAGTCGCTCCGCCCCTGTGCTGCATAGTGTGCAGTCGCTGTG
>NW_017295609.1:57678-62685 GCF_001594075.2 Trachymyrmex cornetzi
TATGAACCGGCGCAGTTAAATTTGCAATTGCAATTGTTGAATTTAAATGAAGTGAATTTATTGATTTATTCGGAATACTGCGATAGATCGAGGATACCAGAGAGGCTCTTAGTTCCCTATAGTTTAGCATTTAATATCATGGGGTGCTAATTCGTCTCGCTATTGGTTTAATTGGATTTTCACGCGGTTAATTATATCGGGTCGCGCAAGCGCAGTACGGCTTTGCAACAGCTGTTCGATCACGCGCTAAGCACGTGATCACGGTTCGCGAGAGTTTCGCGGCTGTCGTGACAGTTCGCGTTGCCGTGGCAACGCGTCTGGCGTCGTTGAACGTGACGTTCACCTGCGCGCAAATTTCGGCGGACGTTACATGTAAGTATTATATTTGTAATGTCTGTTACTAAACATTAGTAGAATTTATTATTGTATATTTTTATTGTATATTGGGAAGAAAGCTTTTTTTAAAAAATCGCTAATAATCATAGTAGCGCAAGTATTGTCATTTGCAATTATTTCTAAAGTCGCAATACATGATTGATAAATATAAAATTATTACAAATATAAAATTGTTGTAGATTTGGCGTCACAGAGGACGGAAATTACAACTATAAATTAATAAGCACATGAAATCAAAAGTAAAAATTTTATATTGATTAAAGTACCTTCATCTTCCTCATCGATCTCTTCTTCGGGATTTTCATCGACTGTGAATGTGTCATTATCATCAGCTTGCATGAACAATTTTAACTCTTCTGTGAGGTCATCATCATCTTCTTCAATGTTTGAACAGTCATATGTAAAAAAAAATTTTTGAGTACATCTTCTATGTTCATGAAGGAAGTCGACGTCAGGTCATGTTCTGTATTTTTTTTCATTGATAATGCATCACCGGAGTGTTTTCCAAGGATGTACCATTTTAAACGGTTCTGTAATTCTACAGGCGAAGGATGGTCATTTGCATGTCCCATAGCTCTTATATATGAAAAAAAATTTTCGAGAACATCTTGATTTAGTCTTCTTGTAATGATGTAATTGATCGTTAATGCATCCGTCGAATATTTCTCCTTCACATACTGAAGTAATTGCCTTAATGATTGATTACTTAATAAGATCCCTCTTTGAAATGAAAGTAACGTTGATCTTTTGGGAGTTTGCATATTGATCACAAGTTCATTCATTTGGTCAAGAATGATATTTTGTTTCTGCAAATCCACTCCGTACGTACGCAAACCCTGTGTTTGCCAAATTTAGAGTGACAATTAAATAGGTCAAACGGGGTGATCCCGATTGATCACGGCTCGATTGGACACCACCAATCACAGCGACCGGTGCTTAGGAGCTTTGTAATCTCAAGCTGTGAGTGGCTCGTGTCCAATTGAGCCGTGTCCAACTGGGTGCCACCCAGGTCAAACCAATCATTAAAAAGGCTTAAAACTTTTGACATTATTTGCCAATTATTGTGCGAAAGAAATTTATGTTTTCCGCAATATTCAATTGCCTTTGCATTGCGACGAGAAAAAACTTGTGCAGCTAATTTTATACATCGTCGTTGGTTGCCTTTAACATCTAAGTGAAGTTTACTGAGATTAAAAGCAATTTTTTAAATCAGAAAAATTTAGTGTAACTAATTCTCTTCCAAAATATTTTTATTTATTGATTGACCATCGGTGATAAATCATGAATTAAGTAAATTATTTCTAGCTAATTTAATTAAATGTGGAACATCAACAAAAACGAACACTTTCAAATTATTGTCTGATGGGTTCGAAAAGAAACACCACTTCCATTCGTTAGGGTTTCTTGTCATTTCAGAATTTTCATTACTTGGGATCTCAACCAATGTTCATTGATCTCCATAAACGTGCATTTATAGAACGTAAATCACTTGTAATCGCGACAACAATATAACCTGCTTCTTGAAAACGTATTATGATTTCAAATAAAATTTCTTTTGTCATGGATTGATCGAAATCGTAAAAGATTGATTGTCTCTATTTTGCAATAAGGCCTTGGGCCATTACGAATTTACTTGTTTTATGCGGTCCATGTATCTTTTGCTCACGCCTTTCCAAGTTTATTTTATTCGAAATATAAACTTCGTCAAAAGACAATACAGTCAATTTCTCTATCACAGACAAATCTCGTCCTTTATTTTGCATTATTTGTAGAATATCCTTCAGAATTCCTGGTTTGACATTAAAATGAGCACTCCAATTTCGAAGAGTTTGTACGCAAGGTAAAAGAATGTTTTTTACCGTCCATAAATAATTATATACTCTGGCACTCATTGACCGCAGAGCAATAGCAGAAGAAATATCTTCAGCTTTAACACGACTCTTTGGAGACATAATCTGTTTAATTTGTCCAGGTGTAAACACCAATTACAATGCGCCAAATGCCATTGCTTTTGCATTAAAAAAAATTTTCTCTTACAGTTGTTGAAACTTATGTAAATTTTTAATAGCATCTTTTTTCAAGTTCATTTTCTTTGGCACGGTACTTCATTGCAGTCGAGATCTGCATATTCGCATCAGAGAGCTGTGTATTAGTAATAGACAGCTGTGTATTTTTAGCAGAGAGCTGCGTATTTTCACCGATAAGTTGTTTATTTTCCTTTTCTAATTTTAGCTGTTCCTCAAGTATTTCAATTTTCTTATTTTTACTGTCCAATTATTCAGCACTGTAAAAAATATACGAATAAATATTAATTGGAAATGCTTCAATGATTATTTCAGTACGATAATTTCATTATAATCGTTTCCGCGTCCGTCTAAGCCACAGCCTGGTCACTATCGTTAAATGTTGTCGCGTAATTGTTATCCTGTGTATCGGTATCGGAACGTTGTCGCATAGATTCAGCGTATTTGTGATCTCTTTCTAACACTCTGTGCGATGACTCGAAATCCTCGCGGGCGAGCACGAGATCACGCCGTGTTTGGTGCTACGCCGTAACCGTTTTCTACCGCGGCCATCGAGGGGCCGAACTTTTGTTCGCACGATCTTGCTAGAATTATCCTTGTGTGGCGTGCCGCTGAGAATTAATGTAATCGTTCCACGCTATCGGAAGCGTACCGGCAGACGTACCAATCGAAAATATCGCCTTCTATCGCCTGCTATTGTCCACCATCTCGTCGAGCTAGAGATTTACAGAAAATATTTGTTATTTTATTTTTATTAAACACTGTGTCATTTATTATCGCAGCCCTATTCGTTCCTCCAAACAATCCTCTGTATCGCCCTCTCTGCCATTTTCGAGGCTGAGCAGCCAGTTGAGAGGGCCATCGAGTTCGATGTAAAATCTCGTGGAAAAGAATTTAAGTAATTTTGAATAAGAGTGGCACGCTCGCTTGTGCCTGACGCACAATTATCGGTCTCGAAATCTGGTACTGCGTGCCGAAGCGATCGGACGAGGAAGAAATTTCGGTTTTTTCTAAGACAGGACGAATTCCTAGCATAGAATTATCGGTGATTATAAAGAATAAGCTGCGGACGCGCGAAGTTGTGCCACGCTCGTGAGTACGGTTGCAATATATATATATATATATATATATATACAGGGTGGGCCATTTTAATCGATCCACCCAAATATCTCCAAAAGTAAGCGCTATACAAAAACAACTTTAAACAAAAGTTGTTCAGGACAATGGGGGTCATCTTTTTGCATTATTGGTTTTGACCTTAAGGTCAATTTTTAAGGTTATTTGAAGGTCAAAATAATTTTTTTAAATGAGAACCCCTATTTTCGACACCGGATTCGGAAAGAGCGGGAAATTTTACGTCAGAAATGATAGTTTGATAATTTGCTAAAGTGACCTTCAGAAGGTCAAATGTTGAAAAATCGTCCAGAAGCTGTTTTCTTCAAACTTTAGAACATTTATGAGCGAACAAATGTTTTAGTAGGTTTGGAGGCCAATGACCTTGGCTATCTTGACCTTGAGGTCAAATTTAAACGTTATTAGGAGGTCAAAGTGATTTTTTTATGAAAAACCTTACTTTCCTCGCTAATCTTACTTTTAGCGTCACCCAGAAACAACGATGTGGACGTAATAAGTTCTGTTTCCTTTAGGGTGCTTGTTTATTGTGAATCCCCTTGCCTCTCACGATTGGGGTGCGCTAATAGTACGCGAACTTCTAAATAATAATTATAATGAGAGGTGGATTGGACGAGGAGGTCCAGTTAACTGGCCTCCGTGCTCACCAGACATGACATCTCCCGATTTCTATTTATGGGGCTTCTTAAAAGATGTTGTTTTTACACAACGGCCAACAACCAGAGAAGACATGATAGACCGTATTCGTCGAGCCTGCGTTGCAATCCCAAGGGAAACTTTATTAAGGACAGTGCAACATTTCCAAAGGCGTGTAAATTTATGTCTTGAAGCTAATGGAGGCAACTTTGAACACTTGCTTTAATATGGTTAAAGTCAGAGGCAAGGGGATTGACAGTAAACAAGCACCCCAATCGTGAGAGGCAAGGGGACTCAAGGTAAACAAGCACCCCAATCGTGAGAGACAAGTTGACTCAAGGTAAACAAGCACCCCAAAGGAAACAGAACTTACTACGTACACGTCGTTGTTTCTGGGTAACGCTAAAAGTAAGATTAGCGAGGAAAGTAAGGTTTTTCATAAAAAAATCACTTTGACCTTCTAATAACCTTTAAATTTGACCTCAAGGTCAAGATAGCCAAGGTCGTTGGCCTCCAAACCTACTAGAACCTTTGTTCGCCCATAAATGTTCTAAAGTTTGAAGAAAACAGCTTCTGGACGATTTTTCAACATTTGACCTTCTGAAAGTCACTTTAGCAAATTATCAAACTATCATTTCTGACGTAAAATTTCCCGCTCTTTCCGAATCCGGTGACGAAGATAGGGGTTCTCATTTAAAAAATTATTTTGACCTTCAAACAACCTTAAAAATTGATCTTAAGGTCGAAACCAATAATGCAAAAAGATGACCCCCATTGTCCTGAACAACTTTTGTTTAAACAATTTTTTTGTATAGCGCTT
>NW_017295609.1:68230-68642 GCF_001594075.2 Trachymyrmex cornetzi
CATATTCAGGATTGTCAGGACGCGGTTCGTCAAAGACGAATGGAAGATGTTTAGATTGATAAAAAAAACAAGGCGCTTGCGTGTCGTTCACGTGCGTTAAGTGGAACTATATCTATAGTGCCGCGCCGCTATAGATATATTTTGGTTTTCATTTGTTTTTTAGATAGCTGTGAAGTCTGCAGTCAACATTAAGTTGCGGTCGCGCATGCATGTTCTTTTGTACGAAGAATAAATTTGCGAGATCCGTAATATTGTTCGTTACAATTTCAAAAATTATAATCTTTTCAAATTTTATGTGTATCTGTGCGTCTAGTGTATTTATTTTGTACTTGAGAGAAGTTATTTTGTCAGTTATATAATTTTAACAGAAAGAAAAATTAAAAAGATAATAAACAATGTCAAATCAATTGGA
>NW_017295609.1:68780-70726 GCF_001594075.2 Trachymyrmex cornetzi
CAATGTATTAATATACAAGATGTTCAGGAAGTTTTCGAGCACACGAAGCGTTTGTGTGCAATTACAGTGGACTGAACTGTGTTCAAAAGTCATTTGGAATTTTCGCAGTAATTTACGATTAATTATTAGTATTGTTGCGCCCCTTCGCACGATCTCACTCACGAGCGCGACGCGCACTCCCGAGCCGCGGAAAGGATTGGACACAGAGGATGGTTAAAAGAAACAAACGGTCTTTATTGCAGAAGTTGATAAAACTCGTAGATAACACGATATACGTCGGAATAAGAGCTCTCGAAAAGCGATGGAGAGAACACGTCCGTAAGTGTCGACGTCTCTCCAAGATCTGCCGAACGTTCTCTATCAACAACGGCGCGTCCCCTTGACAACGCGACATCAGAAACCGGCAAGGCGTAGCAGGCGGCGGCGTAACACTGCCCTCCTTTTCAAAAAGATTTGTCGTCCCGACAATCTTCTTATCCCAAGAACTTGCAGAGGCTTTTTCTCAGGGCGTTTTAGATTCCAGACCAGCATCTTGCTCCTTTGCTGCTCAGCCGCTTCCTTGGAGCCTGGTCTTCCAGAAATCCGTTCCCAAAGTGAGGCTCCGTGAGGCTCACCTCTCCTTCTGGGCAGGACCCCTCTTCAATTCCCCCTCAGGAGCTGGCCAGTCTCCCAGAAGAATACGTTCCGGGCATCCCTCCATCTTCATGAAAGGAGTGAATTTCCTCTTGCCTCTTCTCTTGAGCCTTGCATTTTTGGCTCTTCGCTTTTCGGACTAGGAGGGGAATAAAGGAATGTTTTACAGCCATAGTACCTCTATTCCTAGTCCCTGCCTCGGCATTTGCCCTTCGTCCCGTGGAAAAACCATGGCTCAAAAACCACGGGAGAGGCAGTCTTCTTAAAAAAAAAACAATTTCTTTCCTAGGGCTTTCCCGTGCTGTTCTCCGCTCCAAATACGCCAAGCGCTGGATACGCGAAGTCAAGATTATCATGATCTGAAACTTTCAATAACGGAATTAACACCATGTATTTCCTACAATTGAAAATAAATTATTTGATACCAAGTTCCTGTCTATCGAGATAAAGCGCTAACCTATCTGTATGAACAATCTTATTTTTATGTCTATCTGTCTTACGAACACAATACACCACATCGCTAAGTTTTTTCACGATACGATATGGGCTCTCCCAACTGCTTTGAAATTTCGGAGTCCTGCCCTTGATTCTTCGAGGATTATACAGCCAAACTTTCTGCTCATTATCAAAATGGATTTGCCTGGCCTTTCGATCATACCAGGTCTTTGTCTGAAAAGATTTAATATCTATTCGCTCCCGTACTTTTTCATGAATACCACGCAATTGATGCCTAATTTTATTCAAATAATTCCCAGACGAAAAATCTGTTTCCTCAACAACAGGAGGACTTCCACGTAATAAATCTATCGGTAGAAGATCTCGAGCGAAATATAATTCGGCTGGTGAAATCCCTGTGGTTTCATGCTTCGAAGTCCTATAGGCTAATAAAAACATAGGGATCCAACAATCCCAATCCTTTTGATTTTCAGCAATATATTTTGCTAAAAAGTTTGCAATCGTTTGGTGTTGGCGCTCTACCTGTCCGTCTGATTGAGGATGAAGAGCGGTAGTTCTAGTTTTCCTAATTCCTAACAGACTCATTAATTCCTGAAAAATTTTTGCCTCAAAATTCTTGCCTTGATCCGTATGAATTTCCAACGGGACCCCATGTCTTGAAACAAACTGATTCAAGAAAATTTCTGAAATGGTTTTAGCTCGAATATTTTTTAACGGAAAAGCCTCCACCCATTTCGTAAAACAATCTGTTATCACGAGCAGATATTTATTCCCTGCTGAAGACACTGGAAGAGGACCAAGAATGTCCATTTGCACTCTCTCCAATGGTCCACCGACATTGAAGATCTGTAATGGAG
>NW_017295609.1:71870-72285 GCF_001594075.2 Trachymyrmex cornetzi
CCTGCCGCATACGTAAAAACACCGATCTTAAACTCGACACCATTTCCTCGAAACTTTTTCCAAATATGATAACATCATCAAGGTAAACTAGGCAAATTTTAGAAATAAATTCTCATAAAATTCGCTCCATCACCCATTCGAAGTTGCGGGAGCGTTACACAAACCAAACGGCATCACCGTGAATTGCCACAAGCCTTTACCTATTGAGAAAGCAGTTTTTTCTCTATCTTCAGATCGAATCTTGATTTGCCAATACCCGCTTTTAAGATCCAGCGTGGAAAACCAACTATTACCCGATAACTGATCCAGAATGTCATCTATTCTGGGTAAAGAAACGAATCTTTAATTGTAATATCATTCAGTTTACGGAAATCAACGCAAAACCTTATCGTTCCATCTTTCTTTTTAACCAAAA
>NW_017295609.1:73351-73946 GCF_001594075.2 Trachymyrmex cornetzi
TTGTTCTCATTTCTATGTTGAAAACTGTTTTCCTGAATTAATTTTATTGTTTTCGCCCGCTCGATCGCCACCTTGAGAGACGTAATTCCCTCAATCTGAAGCGTTCTTTTCACGAATCCGTCAGCCAAAGCGGAGACGAATTGTGCGCACGCTATTTTGTCGCGAACTATATCGGGGCATTCCGGATATGCCGATTGTGATAATCGCTCGACATCCGAACCCAACGAGGCAATGCTTTCTCCGAACTTTTGTCTCCTACTCGTAAACTGCGAATAATAACCTTGTAACGATTGCGTTTCCCCGAAACGCATTTCAAGTTTTGACTTTAATTCCTCGAATCGTAAAGTCTCTAAATTTTGCATGTTCTCTAAGATTGCGCGTGCTTTACCACGCAAGCACGATACTAATATAGCGGTCTTCGTTTGGTCTTCCCAACGGTTCGCTCGGGCGATTAGGTTAAATTGCGCGAGATATTCGCGTAAAGGCGCGTTCCCCTCATACGTATCCGGTTAAAGTTTAACGGCCATCTGACCGCGAAGCGTTACGGACGCATCAAAATGATTTCCGGCGGCGCCCCTGTCGGTATCAACACGGA
>NW_017295609.1:74224-74821 GCF_001594075.2 Trachymyrmex cornetzi
TGCATTGGAGAAGTCGAAGAAGTCTCCTCAAATCGCGGGGATGCCTCCCCCGTTGCCGGCTGCGTGTCCCGTAGATCTGCCGCCGCACCCTCCGGGCTCTCCATACGAGTGGTGCTCTCCATACGAGCTCTCCTTCTCGTCGCGATCGGCGACCGATCATCCGAGACCCTCTGGATCCCGGACGAGCCTCCAAAATGTTGCGCCCCTTCGCACGATCTCACTCACGAGCGCGACGCGCACTCCCGAGCCGCGGAAAGGATTGCACACAGAGGATGGTTAAAAGGAAACAAACGGTCTTTATTGCAGAGGTTGATACAACTCGTAGATAACACGATATACGTCGGAATAAGAGCTCTCGAAAAGCGACGGAGAGAACACGTCCGTAAGCGTCGACGTCTCTCCAAGATCTGCCGAACGTTCTCTATCAACAACGGCGCGTCCCCTTGACAACGCGACATCAGAAACCGGCAAGACGTAGCAGGCGGCGGCGTAACAGTATAATTATAAATTGCTAAATAAGCATGTAACTTCCCAGCATCCCACTAAATTATGCACGCTCAATGATTGTTATCACTAAATGTGGAGGGTCGGGAGAAG
>NW_017295609.1:74875-75348 GCF_001594075.2 Trachymyrmex cornetzi
CGCGTCCCCTTGACAACGCGACACCAGGAACCGGCAAGGCGTAGCAGGCGGCGACGTAACATTCCTCCCAGAGGAATACGTTCCGGGCATCCCCTCATCTTCATGAAGGGAGTGAATTTCCTCTTGCCTCTTCTCTTGAGCCTTGCGTTCTTGGCTCTTCGCTTTTCGGACTAGGAGGGGAATAAAGGAATGTTCTACAGCCATAGTACCTCTATCCCTAGTCCCTGCCTCGGCATTTGTCCTTCGTCCCGTGGAAAAACCATGGCTCAAAAACCACGGGAGAGGCAGTCTTCTTAAAAAAAACAATTCCTTTTCTAGGGCTTTCCCATGCCGTTCTCCGTTCCAAATACGCCGAACGCTGGATACGCGAAGTCAAGATTATCATGATCTGAAACTTTTCAATAACGGAATTAACACCATGTATTTCCTTCAATTGAAAATAAATTATTTGATACCGGGTTCCTGTCTATCGA
>NW_017295609.1:75446-75711 GCF_001594075.2 Trachymyrmex cornetzi
GCCCTCCCAACTGCTTTGAAATTTCGGAGTCCTGCCCTTGATTCTTCGAGGATTATATAGCCAAACTTTCTGCTCATTATCAAAATGAATTTGCCTGGCTTTTCGATCATACCAGGTCTTTGTCTGAGAAGATTTAATATCTATTTGCTTCCGTACTTTTTCATGAATACCACGCAATTGATGCCTAATTTTATTCAAATAATTCCCAGACGAAAAATCTGTTTCCTCAACAACAGGAGGACTTCCACGTAATAAATCTATCGGT
>NW_017295609.1:76594-77911 GCF_001594075.2 Trachymyrmex cornetzi
TAATTTACCTCCTAAATCTCTTTTATTTTAGATTGTAAAAAATAATGTCCTAGACAAAAGTTATACAGCATAAGATACAAGCAATAGTAGAAATAATGTTAAAAAAAATAACTGTTCATTATTTAAAGATTATGTAAATATTAAGGCTATTAAAAGAAAATGTTCGCGCTTCGAAGAAGTAAGAATATTATATTCTATACAAACTTACCTTTTTAAAAAAAGGTAAAAAAAGCGCTAAGCGTGCATGTTTCTCGTGTAGAACCACCATTTGGGCTGGTTTCACCAACGCCAATTATTTAATCAGCCGTGGAACTGATGACTAATCGCGTATATGACTGATCGCGTTTACTGTTTTACAGAATCGTGTAGAATCACCATTTGGGCCGGTTTCACCATTTTTTCTTGAAGGATATTCTTAATATGTATCATTCATATAAAAGATTTGATATCAACAAAACTGGCGCCAAGTTAAATTCCATGTAATTCGGAACAATTGATGCTAAGTTAAATTCTACTAAGCGTTGATGAAACTGGTCCAAATAGTGCTTCTCGTACAGAATCACCATTTGGGCCAGTTTCATCAGCGCCAATTACTTAATTGGCCGTGAAAATGATAACTAATCACGTTTGCTGTTTAATAGAACTAATGATATGTATCATTTGTATAAAAGATTTGACATCAACAATTGGAGCCAAGTTAAATTCCATGTAATTCGAACCAAATTAAAAAGTAAAACCCAATCTTTTTTTATTATTTACTTAACTCTAATGATATGTATCATGTGTATAAAAGATTTTTCTATGGAATTTTAAAATTATATACAAATTTACCTTTTTAAAAAAAAGGTAAAAAAAGCGCTAAGCGTTGATGAAACTGGCCCAAATGGTGCTTCTCGTAAAGAATCACCATTTAAGCCAGTTTCACCAACGCCAATTACTTAATCGGCCGTGAAACTGACCAGTTTCACCAATGCCAATTACTTAATCAGCCGTGAAACTGATAACTAATCACGTTTGCTGTTTAGTAGAACTAATGATATGTATCATTTGTATAAAAGATTTGATATCAACAATTGTGGCGCCAAGTTAAATTCTGTTAATAATGTTTTTACTAAATCTAATGATATATGTATCATCTGTATAAAAGATTTGATATCAACAATTGTGGCGCCAAGTTAAATTCTGTTAATATAATTCTATCTTCTAAGTGATGTAGTGGGTATAAAAAGTAAAATATGCAATGAAACCTAAGTATACGTATATCTTATTGAAGGATTCCAATCCAAATGATTTAAATTCGTTTTAAATGAAATAATT
>NW_017295609.1:78190-79326 GCF_001594075.2 Trachymyrmex cornetzi
ATAACATAGTAGTAAAATATGAATGTAATATTTAGAAAAATAACAAATAAAAAGCATATTAATAAGACAAAATTAGAATCGTATTAAAAAATACGAATATTTGGAGAAATAAGAAAAATAAGAAGCATTCCAAATGAGAGTCAAAGTATCTAGCGTGTGTATATATGCGATTGAATTATAGAATCGTGTAAATTATAAAAAAAACATTGTGTGAATACTAAGTTTAAGTCTAAGAAAATATAAATTTCGGTTTGTATGACATGCTTTATGACAGAAAAATAAATAGTAAAGCTTATTCTTATTCAGTGTAAAGTTCAAATCTAAGAAAAATAAATTTCGATTTGTAAGACATGCGTTATAAAAGAAAAATAAATAGTAAAGTTTATTCTTATTCAGTGTAAAGTTCAAATCAAATTAAATTTATTATTGTATTTATCATTAATTTAAATTATAATTATACTTTATTATTTATTGTTACTAATTATTACTATTTTAACCTAATTTTAAATAGTTTTTATAGTTTCTCTTACTCGATCTAGCAGCGCCAAGTGTTTTTACATGAAAAATTTTTCTATTTAAATTAAATTTTTTCGTTTTATACGGTTTAATTTTAATGGATTGAAGTAGGAAGATCCTTCAATAAGATATACGTATACTTAGGTTTCATTGCATATTTTACTTTTTATACCCACTACTTCACTTAGAAGAGAATTACATTAACAGAATTTAACTTGGCGCCACAATTGTTGATATCAAATCTTTTATACAGATGATACATATATCATTAGATTTAGTAAAAACATTATTAAAAGAATTTTACTTGGCGCCACAATTGTTGATATCAAATCTTTTATACAAATGATACATATCATTAGTTCTACTAAACAGCAAACGTGATTAGTTATCAGTTTCACGGCTGATTAAGTAATTGGCATTGATGAAACTGATCAGTTTCACGGCCGATTAAGTAATTGGCGTTGGTGAAACTGGCCCAAATGGGTGATTCTTTACGAGTGATTCTTTACGAGTGATTCTTTACGAGAAGCACCATTTGGGCCAGTTTCATCAACGCTTAACGCTTTTTTTACCTTTTTTTTAAAAAGGTAAATTTGTATATAATTTTAAAATTCCATAGA
>NW_017295609.1:79436-79886 GCF_001594075.2 Trachymyrmex cornetzi
TTGGCGCCAATTGTTGATGTCAAATCTTTTATACAAATGATACATATCATTAGTTCTATTAAACAGCAAACGTGATTAGTTATCATTTTCACGCCCAATTAAGTAATTGGCGCTGATGAAACTGGCCCAAATGGTGATTCTGTACGAGAAGCACTATTTGGGCCAGTTTCACCAACGCTTAGTAGAATTTAACTTAGCATCAATTGTTCCGAATTACATGGAATTTAACTTGGTGTCAGTTTTGTTGATATCAAATCTTTTATATGAATGATACATATTAAGAATATCCTTCAAGAAAAAATGGTGAAACCGGCCCAAATTCTCTACTAATCAGCAAACGCGATTAGTCATGAGTTCCACGGCTGATTAAGTAATTGGCATTGGTGAAACCGGCCCAAATGGTGGTTCTACACGATTCTGTTAAACAGTAAACGCGATCAGTCATAAGTT
>NW_017295609.1:80238-81060 GCF_001594075.2 Trachymyrmex cornetzi
TTGTTGACATCAATTTATAATTGTGATATAAAAATGTCAAGATATATATATATATCAAAACAATAATCGTCTATACAGAATTAGCATCAACAATTGATGCTAATTCTGTATAGACGACCATCGTTTTGATATATAATTAGCATCAATTGTTGATATCAAATCTTTTATAGAAGTCGTATATAAAATGTTGTGGAATTTAACTTGGCGTTCGTGTTAATTTTGTACGAGTAATACATAAAATGTTGAGGAATTTAACTTGGAGTCTCTGTTTTTAGGTAACTTTATGATATAATAATTTTTATGTAATTATCTTTGGAAAATAATTATCGCTATTATTATTTGAATCAGGATAGAAAGACCTTCAATGAAAATATTTTCGAAGAAAAATTAAAGTTACTTTCACTTTTTTGTGGTATATATTTTCTGAAATATGTGTCTGGATCTACATCGTAAATATATATTGCTTATTATATATTTTTGATATTTTTCTTTAAAAATAATATAGAAATATCTTTAGCACCCGTAGGCCATCGTTTTTTTATAACTTGCACATCATCAATTTCAATCCAAAATGTTCCTTCTCGACACATACTTGTATAATGACCTTCTTCGACATATGAACCATAATGAAATATAGCATTCATAACTTTGTATGTCTGTCCAGCTATTAATATTTTCGTTGTCGGAACAGCACGTAAACTAAATTTGTGTGGTATCTTTACTAATTTACCATCATCCGAAGAAAATGATATTAAGTTGATAATAAGTATTTCTTTTGTCGAAACTAATTCTCTTTTAAATAATATATCATTTCTTCCACAA
>NW_017295609.1:83650-84666 GCF_001594075.2 Trachymyrmex cornetzi
CAATTATAATAAGACTAACATCTTTAAGATCTGCTCGTAAAACTTTCAAAACGTGATTAGCTAATGGCTTATACTTAGGAGTATGGCCATGCTCAACGGGTAATTGCAATAATCTGTGAACTGTCAAACCGTCTATATTAAACGCTGCTATACCAGTAGGTGCTGCTACGGCAGTATCCTTCTTGAGATTTTGTTTTAACCAACATTTGATTGTTTTAATTAAAAAACTTTTGCCAGTACCTCCTTCTCCACTAACATACAATCGTAGTACTGATTTACCTGATGTTATGGTATCAGTAACTCTATCAAATATTCTTTTTTGATCCGCATTCAATCTTGAAATCATTTCGGATATATCGATTTCTTGTTTATCACCAAGATCCTTAAAATCCTGCATCGCATCACCAGCGTGAATATTTTGTACACCTACTGGATTGTCAGGATCATCTTGAGACGTATTCTGTTTTTCTAAGTCATCGAGATGTTGTTGAAGTAATTGCTTCGCAATTTCAAGGGCATTTTTTGATTCCTCTGATTTTTCATGATACTCCAATGCTTTCTCAAGATATAATTCGTTATTGTGAAATGATTCTGCATAAGTATCATATCCATTTTTAAGATCTTGTATTTTCCGCCATGGTTTAAACATAAGAAGTAATGAAAAGAAATAATTTTCCGGTTGCGTATTAACATCATATCTATAGTGATTGATAAGACATTCACGTTGTCGCCGTTTCTAATAATAACCATTACTCATTTTATGATATACAATTTTTTTACTTGTTGGTTTGATTTTCGTTACGTCATGCCACTGTACAAATTCATATAAAGACATCGTTTCAAATTCTTCCGGTCTATTTGGATAATGGCTATCTATTACAGATAGACAAAATATGTCAGTAGAATCTCCATCAAGAACTTGAATTTCTTTATAACTTTTGACTTTTCTATATCGTATCTGACTAACATCTAACCACTTCATAGTTGTGTTTCTATCAGTTCCATGTAAAGGAATA
>NW_017295609.1:84678-86405 GCF_001594075.2 Trachymyrmex cornetzi
GCTGCTTCAAGAGCTCCACATTCTCTATTATTAGTGAGTCGCAAAGCAATATTCCAAAGATAGCTCGCCAATGATTTGTTCTTATTATTTATGCTACTAAGAACAGTATCAGATAATTCACATTTTGCTGCTTTATTCACATACTTAGTAACATAATACGTAAGCAACTTTGTGTTGTCACCAATAAATAGTATATCCATATTGCCTTCCCAAACAGTAAGTATAATGCGATTATAATCATTTATATTGTGTTCATCATCTGTTCGTGGAAGGTCATAAAGTCTACTTTTATGTTTCAATTGTCTTCTACCTGCTATCGAACTTACAACATCTCTCAAAATCAAAGCGTCGGTAGAAGGGCGAGGAAAATCAAAACGACATACACGACAAACTTTACGACCTTTTTTCTTAGAACGAAGACAATAGTCGTTATGTATATGTCGTTGATGCGTATTGACTCGCCTATATAATGTTGGTGAAGATATTTCATTCGGTAATTCACACGTTATATGTTGTAAAATAACTTTAGATACTTCTTCCGCAGGAGATTTACCAAGAATTGGCGCATTTTTAATCCAAGCTAATAGATGAAGATGTTGTACACCTCTACCTTGATATTCTCGCCGCCAGAAGTAATGTATTACTTCTCCAATTGGATGATCTTTGGAACAAATAAAATCAAGCATCGCCTGAAACTTATTATCGAGAAATCTCGATGTTGATACAGGGTCTCTAGCAATAAGAACACTAGTAGATAAAGAGGAATCGTTAAACCATCCATTTACTTGACGAATATATTCACCTAAGTCATCCCACAACCATTCACTAGGACTCAATGTTATAAAAAATGTCGCAGGTCCGTAATGTTGTATCATACACTCTAAATCACTTCTTGGTCTACGCCAATATTGTTCTGTATTTCTTAGAGTAGAAAAAATTGTATTCAAATCCGATTCTAATAATTCTTTATGCAATGCTTCTAAATATTCTTTAACCGTATAACGATCTTTCAATTTAGTTACATTCAATTTATGGTAAATACCACGACTTAATTGACGCATATTCGCATTATTTAACAAATAAAATAAGTATTGTTGATTTAATCTGTATTGCGAATGTTTAGATTTCAAACGACATTTAATAAATTCATGGTCATGAAGTTTAACCGGCCTAGTTTCATGTTGTCCATTAGTACCAAAAGGATACAAGTCTGGGAAACACAATAGATCTAAATCTTTTTCACGGTTATCCAAAGGCAATGCCTGAATTTTTAACATTTGGTATAAAGCGGTATCATTCTTATTTGACTTTTTTTCATATAAAGGGTAAATAGTGTATTGATCATAATAACTATCATTACTCTCATCAATCTGAGTTAACATAGCCTGACACTTATCGTTTAAGACTGCTTCGTTATTTTCTGTTTTTTGCATTTCAATTTTTGGACGCAATTCGTTATTGTCATGCAAAACAGGTTCTTCATCATTTTCTGTGTTTTGTATTACAAATTCCGGATTATTTAATTCTTCCAAATGTAATTCATCAATAGTATTTGGCAATATAATATGTTTATAAAAACGATTGTTATGTTTTAACCATATTAAAGCATTACATACTTTTTTTTTATCTACCATGTCTTCCCAAATAATTTTGGAATTTGTCGGAACACCCCTAACTAAAATAATTTCATGATTTTTATTTATTGGATCGGTTTTTTTACACAATTT
>NW_017295609.1:87490-93426 GCF_001594075.2 Trachymyrmex cornetzi
ACGAATATAACTGTCTCGAATTTGCATACAACGACGTACAATTCTTTCGGCTTTCAATCGTTTTTCAATATGATTTTTAATATCTAATTTGTTAACAATATTTTCGACTGCCACGGGATTATAATATTTTATGTAATTTCGTGACCAAAATTTGTTATATTTTCTAATAATATTTTTAGCAGTATCACAATTTTTGTTTACAAGACTAGGTTTTGAATTCTTTTTCTCATAACATCGTTTATTGTACAACCACTTACGGTCACAATACAATTTTTGTCTATTACATTCATGCTGAGAATTTGTCAAGTAACGCATTCGTTTTTTAGTGCGATAATTTTCTAAGTTGGCTTCATGTTGAGAACGTTTTTTACCACGATTACTTTCTAAATTCTCTCTATAACGATGCATTTCTTTAGCGCCATTATTTTCCAAATTTCTTCTGTATCGCTGCGCTTTTTTAGCGCGATTATTTTCCAAATTTCTTCTGTATCGCCGCATTTGTTTAGCGCGATTATCTTCCAAACGTCTTCTATATCGCCACATTTGTTTAGCGCGATTATCTTCCAAACGTCTTCTATATCGCCGCATTTGTTTAGCGCGATTATCTTCCAAACGTCTTCTATATCGCCACATTTGTTTAGCGCGATTATCTTCCAAACGTCTTCTATATCGCTGCATTTGTTTAGCGCGATTATTTAGTAAATTTTGTTGATATAGTTGACGTTTTTGGAAACGATTATATTCTAAATTCTCTTTATATTGACAACGTCTTTTAGCACGTTTATTTTCTAAATCTAAATCTAAATTTTGTTCGTCTAAGCAACGCTTTATATTGGGATTATTTTTGGAATCTTCTTGACATACATTTTCAAAATTTATTATAATTTTCTGCGAAACGCTTTGCGTTTATTGTATATTCCTTTTTAAAGTCTTTTCATATGGCTTTTCAAAATGTTTATTGTCATTTTGTTCAATTTGAGTATTGTTAACTAATTTTTTCGAAGTGTTTTGTGTAATTTCGTTTGAAATGTTTTGTGGTAACGTCATTTCTTTCGTAATTCGAAGCACTTCAGCTTCTCTTACTCTTATTACTTTTATTGGAAGTACTTTTTGAGGATGAGCATATTGTGGATCTTGAGGAAAATGCTCAATTATATTTGTTTCAAGAATTTTTATCAAATGCAAACGCATTAACTTATGATCATATCTAACTTCGTCAGGTTTAGATTAAATAATAATGACGTCGCAAAAGCTATGGCAAAGACACCGCAATCATCACCATTCGGTTGATGTTGCACTTCAGGAAATTGAACAGGATTTTTATCAAAGTCATATGTTGGAAATAATCTTTTTAAAAATAACTCATGTTGTTTGTGCAATGTTTTATATAAAGAATCATATATGAATATATTTTTTGTATCATAAAAGCTACACACCCAATGTCCATCTGATACACCTGATGAACTGTGTAATATTTGTATATGCTTTGCGTCACTTGATATAGGTTGTATTGTATTTAATAATTGTATTCGCCATGTTTCGACAGGTCTATAATCAGACCAACTTGCTAAAAGTCGTTGGAAGTGATTTATATGATCGTCCGTAAGCCAAGCCCCTCGAAAAATTATATCTTTAGTAGCAGACGTTAAAATAGTATCTCTTGCCTTCGCAGACATTTTATTAACATTATTGATGACGTTCATCATAATTTTCCCTGAATTATTTTGTGTTAACTGTATTTCCTTCACAATACTTTGCGATGACTGTATTTCTTTCGTAACATTTTGATTATTGATTACATTCATAATTTTCCCTGAATCATTTTGCGTTAACTGTATTTCCTTCACAATACTTTGTAATGACTGTATTCTAATTTCTTTTGTAACATTTTGAAGCATTTGTATTTTATTGAATTCTTTTTTAGTAGCATAATTATCACAGCATTTTGTTAATTGATTCAATTTCTATTCTGTCATCTGTGATTGACGCATTATACGTTTACGAACCGCATCAGCTTCTCTTGCTCTTATTACTGCTATTGGAAGTACTTTTTGAACAACATATTGTGGATCTTGAGGGAAATGTACAATAACATTTGTTTCAAGAATTTTTGTCAAATGCGAACGCATTAACTTATGATCATATATAACTTTGTCAGGTTTAAGGTTAAATAATAATGATGTCGCAAAAGCTATGGCAAAAACACCGCAATCATTACAATTCGGTTGACGTTGTACCTTAGGAAATTTAACAGAGTTTTGGTCAAATTCATATGTTGGAAATAATTTTTTCAAAAATAACTCGTGCTGTTTGTGCAATGTTTTATTATTTAAAGAATCATATATGTATATACTTTTCCTATCATAAAAGCTACACACCCAATGTTCATCTGATGAACCTGATGAACTGTGTAATAATATTTGTATATTTTTTGCGTCATTAGACACAGGTTGTATTGTATTTAATAATTGTATCCGCCATGTTTCGACAGGTCTATAATCGGAACAACTTGCTAGAAGTCGTTGGAAATGATCTATATGAACGTCCGTAAGCCAATCACCTCGATTAATGATATCTTTATCGGCAGGCATTAAAATATCTTTTACCATAACAGACATTTTTTGTTAACAACAGATTTTATTATATTAACAATCAGCGCACAGCAACCGTTCTCTATATTATATTAACAATCAGCGCACAGCAACTGTTGTTTATTATGTCGGCGCACAGCAACCGTTCTCTCTATTATATTATCTGGAGACACTGGTAGTGTCTCGGTATTAACAACCAGCGCACAGCAACTGTTGTTTATTATGTCGGCGCACAGCAACCGTTCTCTCTAAATCTGAATCAACAGATAATCACTAATATCAGTGCTAAGTATGCCACTGGGTAATTAGTGACTATCCACTAATTCAGATTTAAAAAGTTTTTTATCGTATCGGCGCACAGCAACCATTCTCTCTAAATCTGAATCAGTGGATAATCACTGATATTAATGTCAAGTATGCCACTGGATAATTAGTGACCACTGATTCACATTTAGAGATTTTTTTATAATATCGTATCGGCACACAGCAACCGTATTTTATAGGCGCACGGCAGCACAATAACAACCAGCGCACAGCAACTGTTGTTTATTATGTCGGCGCACAGCAACCGTTCTCTCTAAATCTGAATCAGTGGATAATCACTGATATCAGTGTCAAGTATGCCACTGGATAATTAGTGACCACTGATTCACATTTAGAGATTTTTTTATGATATCGTATCGGCGCACAGCAACCGTATTTTATAGGCGCACAGCAGCACAATAAACTTTTTATATCCTATTTAATTAGGAATAAAAAACCCTCCCCCCCTCTTCTCTTTCAGGTCTCCTCTAATTGAGCGCAACCCTGCACAATAAAATTACATTAACTTTATTATTAATCAGTTTACTGGTAATGACTCATACTGCAAAAAAATAGTGCCAAAATTGGTAATGGTTCATATATAAATATACCATTCAAAGTAATCCAAATTTAATAATCCAATTTTGCGGATTTAATCCATACATCCCTCTTATTTTGTAAAAATATTTTTTAGTATAATGGAAATAATAATAGTAATGTGAAATGAAAAATTTTTACCGTAATAATAAAAAATTTGAATATGTTGAACCAACCCCTTATCAGAAACACATACCTACCGAGTATGATACGATGTTATAATCGGAATAACGAAGTTAACTACTTGAAGCCGTCAAATTAAAGTTGTTTCGAATTTTGAAATTTCAATCTTGAATTTATCATCAGCGAAGCAAAAATCTCTACAGATAAGCTTCCACATATAAAATACAAAATTAATCACTGTTACCAGTTTTGGCACAAAACGTTGATTTCGAATCCACCAGTGAACTGACTAAATAATATATATATAATTTATAAGATTCATAAGAAAGATATACGACCCATTCTAAACGTGACGAATATCTCAGAAAATATAAAACAAATCAAAAAATGTTTTAAACATCCGTAAAAATGGAGTTATTATTAGTCTAATTGATAGAGTTTTATTACTATCGCATCCGCAGTTTCACCAAATAAATCTTACTAAGACAATAGAAATATTAAAAAACGGGTATCCACTTTCTTTAACCTCAGCTAATGAAAGTCTTTCTTTATGCAGTATTGAGTTTTATCACAGTGAAAATTTCGAGTATGTAACATAGCTCGTTCTTCCTTCTCTTTGCGTCTAAACAAGATCTTAATGTTATTAATAAGTGTTATCACAGGAATATTTGTAAAAAGATACATATATTACTACATTATGTGTATAGGCATAAAAACTGTTTGAAGATAATAAGTTGTTCAATGATAATACACTTGATTTTTATATTAGAATGTGATATATCCACAATCTCAATCTCACAGTTTAAAATCTAAATTGCCAGAAATGAGATTTAAAAATAGGTTGGTTTTTATAGCGAGCGGTACACTGTGATGACCTCCAATAATTCAATAACGGGATAAAAGAATAACAACTTAATAGTTCAAGATGATACTAATGGATGACATACGAGGAGACATATCGATTGTAACTACCACGAATCAGATGTTAAGATCAACATAATGTTCACCAGCAAACACACACATTTTTATATCAAGTTTGAATACACATTTATTATTTAAATTTTAATTTGATATCATCTTATTCATCTATCTTATTATATTGTTACGTCCGTCCGTGCGTCTATTATGTTACGTCCGTCCGTCTCGCGAGATCCGCACTCCCGATTCACCGAAATGAGTCACTCGTGAGTATAAAAGTAAACGGATGTTTATTTACAATCACAGGACTACAGCGTGATACAATTAAGCGTAATATCTAGGTAAATATCTCGCGTAGAGAGAAACACGAACGTTCGTGACGGAGACTCTCTTTCGAGTTGTTTAACAACAACTTCGCGCTCGTCGCCAAGCAACGCGCTCTTCGTTGTTCAGGAACGTGCAACGGGCGACGACTCATCTCCGGCGTAATGGGCGACACGATTCGGGCATAACATTGCCCTCCCTCTTATAAATTGTCGTCCCGATAATTCTCGAAGAATAAGAAACGCTCAGGCTCGAAGAAATTCTGGGATTCCTACCAGCTTCCTGCTCCCTTACTGTGCTGCTGCCACAGTTTTTCCAGAGCACTGGATTTTCTGGGATTTTCCCTGAGGCCTCCTGAACATCTTCCTCCTTTCTGAGCAGGACCTCTCTTCAGTCCCTCGGAGGGTAGCTAAGCCTCCGGAGGAACACCAGCCGGGCATCCCCTCACCTTCAAGAAAGGAGCTCCAGGATCCCTCTTGACTCTTCTCTTGAGCCTTGCGCTCTTGTCTCTTCGCTTTTCGGAGAAGGGGGTAGAAGAATAATAATTATGCCGCAGTACCTCTGCCCCATACTCCCCGCCTCGGCATTTGTCCACCGTCCCGAGGAAAAACCACGGCTCAAAAACCTCGGGCGAGGCGGTCTTCTTAAAGGAAAAGGTTATGTTATTGATAACTGCTGTCAGATGTTGTTGCCGCAAGCCAGCCCTCCAACAGCTCCGTCTTACGCCGCTTCCGAAAGTCGCCGCCGGAAGTTGTCATCTCGTAATACCTCGTATTATCGTCAGCTGGATCTTAAAAGAAAAATCAAATTAAAAATAACCAATCTTATATATAAATATCAGGGCTCCAAAATTTCTTTAATTAACTCTTTTTTTTTTTACATTAATTGTCTCTCCAAATAAGGTGCTAATCTATCGGAATGAATAATTTTATTTTTGTGTTTATTCGACTTGTGAATACAATAAACCACTTCACTAAGTTTTTTTACTATAGAGTATGGACCTTCCCAACTACACTGTAATTTAGGAGCCTTTCCTTTAATTCTTCGAGGATTATACAACCACACTCGCTGTCCTACTTC
>NW_017295609.1:93458-93681 GCF_001594075.2 Trachymyrmex cornetzi
TCTGTGAAGATTTAATATCTAGACGTTTCCTTACGTCTTCATGGAGTTCCTCCAGCCTTCTTTTTACCTTACCGGAATACCCCTCAAATGAATCTGATCTCTCCACATCAGGTGGATTACCACGTATTATTGCGAAGAATATTACTAAGGCCTCGGTAGTCTAAAGGCTCAGGACGCTCGCACGGATTGCAAGAGATCCGGGTTCGACTCCCGGCCGAGGTAA
>NW_017295609.1:93974-94317 GCF_001594075.2 Trachymyrmex cornetzi
TACGGTCCTATAATATATTATATGATTACCACGTAATAAATCCATTGGTAATCTGAGATCCTGCGCAAGATAAAGCTCCGCCGAAGACACACCAGTGGTCTCATGCTTAGAGGTTCTATACGCCAGTAAATATAGCGGAATCCATCTGTCCCAATCTTTCTAGTTTCCTGAGATGAATTTCGCTAAATAGTTGGAAATTGTGCGATGTTGACGTTCTACTTGTCCATCTAACTGTGGATGAAGAGGGGTCGTCCTTGTCTTTTTAATCCCTAAAATATGCGACAGCTCACGGAAGACCCGCGACTCGAAATTCCTTCCCTGATCAGTATGAACTTCAAGAGGA
>NW_017295609.1:94792-95907 GCF_001594075.2 Trachymyrmex cornetzi
AACAAAGAAATAGATGAATCCCCCAATTGTTCCTTACGCCAATCGATAGAATTCTCCTCTGTTAGAACGATGCGTCCCACTAAATTTTCCTGTTTAGTAATATCTTTCAATTCCACATTTGTACAATAACGACAATAATCATCAGCACATGGACGTCTCGACAATCCATCCGCATTCTTATGAGAGAGGCCTTTACGATGGATTATCTCAAAATCGTACTGTTGCAATCTTTCCACCCATCGCGCCAGTTGGCCCTCCAAATCCTTAAAGGACATTAGCCATTTGAGCGAAACATGATCCGTACGCACAACGAATCTCCGTCCATACAAATAATGATGGAAAGCTTTCACCGATTGCACTATTGCCAAGTTCACGTCTCGTAACACAATAATTCCTCTCAGCTTTGTTGAGCACTCGACTGAAGTATGCGATGACTCTTTCCACGCCTTCTTGTTTTTGTGATAAAACTGCCCCAATCCCTTGATTCGAGGCATCCGTGTCAAGAATAAATTCCTCCATTTTGGGAAATGCTAATATTGGTGGAGAAGAAAGAATCCGTTTTAGAGCGTCAAATGACTCTTGATGGTTTCGTTCCCAAACAAATTTAGACTGGTTCTCCGTCAACGTATATAAAGGCTTTGCTAGAGAAGAAAAATCCTTAACGAATTTTCGATAGTATGAGCAGAATCCTAGAAAACTTCTTAAATGCTTCTTACTTCGTGGAACTAGCCATTCTTTTACTACCGCTATTTTATCCGGATCTGTCGAAACACCTCCTGCTGATATCACATGACCTAGATATTTTATTTTTTTACTGAAGAAAACACATTTTTTAGGATTCGCCCTCAAATTCGCCTCTCGTAGGCGGAGGAAAACCTTTCTCAAATTCGACAACATTTCCTCAATACTCTTACCGAAAATAATCACATCATCGAGGTATACTAAATGTCACGAGTGCGATATTGCACAAGTGACCATTGCACCACGATACGTGTTTAGCTTACACGAACGAAACCGTATTATTTAAAATAAGATAAATAATAAAATTAATTTAAAAGACGACCCTGAAGGTAAATAAACTCGAAACAAAAGAAAACGCTAACTCAGATGTTTAC
>NW_017295609.1:95999-97247 GCF_001594075.2 Trachymyrmex cornetzi
CAGATAATCGGTCAGATAATCGGTCAGAAATTCGGTCAATAAAGAGACGTAACGCATCGCGCCGAGTTCTTATTACTACGCGAGTACCGCTAAGTGAGGTGGTGACTATAAGTGAATCATACTTGTGTATTGTGAAATTAAAAGAATATATATATATTTCCTAAAAGACTACATAAACATGCTATTATTATGAGACCACTCCCGAGTCCTTCGTGGATCCCGAACCGTGCCGTGGAGCGGCACAACATAAACAAATCTTAAAAAGAAATTCCTTCAAAACTTGCTCCATAACGCGCTCAAACGTTGCCGGAGCATTACACAATCCGAATGGCATAACTGTGAATTGCCACAAACCGTTACCAACTGAAAAGGCCGTTTTCTCTTTATCCTGCGGTCGAATCTTTATCTGCCAATACCCGCTTTTCAAGTCTAATGTAGTAAACCAAACGTTACCTGATAATTGATCAAGGATATCGTCTATTCTAGGGAGAGGATAGGAATCTTTTATAGTAACAGCATTCACTTTCCGATAGTCCACACAAAATCGTGTCGTCCCGTCCTTCTTTTTAACAAGAACCACTGGCGAAGACCATGGACTATTTGATTCCTCTATAACACCTTGATCTTTCATTTCCTTTATAATTTTTTTCACTTCCTCCTTCTTTTGTATGGGAACTCGACGAGGTACCTGTTTAATAGGGGAAGAATCTTTGATATTAATAGCATGTTCCCCCAGTATACAATTTCCCGCAACAACATCGTCTGAAAATACATCGTGGAATTCACCCAACAAACCGGCAAAATCTTTCTCTTCAGAAGTGCTCAAAAATTGGCAACCCTCTCTAAAAAGTGCAGCCATATTTAAGGGAATATCCACGATGGCATCACGCTTTATACAAGAACATTTTAAATCGATGGCCATTTCAGTTGGTTTAAGAAAAATCGGATCAAAAATATTTTGTAAATTAAGCAATTTCAAGAAATTGCTTACCCCAAGAATACAATCATCATCTATTTGTGCAACAAGCATCGGAAACTCCAAGAAATAATTCGCAAGTCGAATCTTTATAATTGTTCCATATTTAAATAAAACTCGTTCCCCCGTGGGGTATTTAATATTACAATTAATCTCGCTCTTTCCTAGCCCGACATTATTGACAAAATTCTCTTTAATAATTGAAATGTCGAAGCCCGTATCTATTTTAAAAATACAGGGTTTGCCGTTTGTTTCACCCTTATAATAAAACT
>NW_017295609.1:98226-103380 GCF_001594075.2 Trachymyrmex cornetzi
AGATGCATGGGAAGCGCTGAAGCAACAATTCGAAGCGTTGTCAAAAGATCAATTATTCAAGATATGTACAGATTTCTTCGCATTTAGTTGGACAAATGGTGATGACGTTTCTACTCACACTGCTAAATTAAGGAGTCTTTGGAATAAGCTTAACAATGGTCTAAAAGCCAAAGGTGTGCATGCACTGCCAAATTTATTGCTTGTTTGTAAAACTTTAAACATCCTGCCGAGTAACTTTGAAACGTTTCAGTCAAGTTGGATGCTGCTGTCTAAGGAGGACGAAAAAACGTTTGATGAATTGACAATTCAATTGTGTATGTTCGAACGGAACTTTACAAACAATTCAGAAAGTGAGAAGAAAACATCCGAAGCATTAACAGTAAAAGCGAATGCGTCAAAAAGAGACGACAAAGGAAAGGCACCAATTAAGAAACCGTTTAAGAAAAACGGCACGTACAATTATTGCAGCTTAAAAGGACACTGGATCAGAGAATGTAAGAAATGGATTGCTGATGGAAGACCACCGAAAACTAAAACAAGCAATTCTCAAGAGAATAATTCAACAACGATGACTAATATCGCCTTAATAACTATGTGCAATGAGGCGTACACAGTTGAAGTGGATGCGGCTAACTGGTGGATAGACAATGGTGCAACAAAGCACGTAACTAATCAATTAGATTTCTTTACTGAATATATGAAGTTCGAGAGTCCACATAGTGTTAGAGCTGCCGGAGAAGAGATTCTAATTGCTGAAGGAAAAGGCAACGTCAAGATTATATCAACAGTCGGTAGAAAATCGCAGGAAATAACGCTGACTGATGTATGGTATGTTCCAAAAATCTCTAGAAATCTCTTCTCTGTTATAGCTGCACAAGAGAGAAATCAAAATAGTGAATTTAAATCGTATGCTACGAAATGCTGGCTTAAAGTTGGCGGAAAAACAATGATATATGGAGACCGTATAATTGGAGGTTCTCTTTACAAAGCTGTTGTTAAACCTATCTTATCAAATGTAACGACAACAAACCTTGCTGTCACAGACAACTCAACGTTGCAGCTTTATCATGAAAGATGGGGACACCAAGATAAGCGTCATGTTAAAAACTTACTCGAAAAAGAACTTGGAGTAAATGCGGAACTGTGCGAACCATGTATATATGGAAAGGCTCATCGTCTGCCATTCGGTACCCGCAAACAAATAGAGAAAGCTGGTGAGCTAATGTCAACAGATGTATGCGGACCTTTTGATGAGTCATTCGGAAAAAGGCGATACGTAGTAATATTTAAGGATAGTTACACAAAGTTTCGCTATGGATATTTTATCAAGGAAAAATCAGAAGTCAAAGATGTCTTGAAGAATATGCTTGCACATGCGAAGACGTTAGGTCACACAATAAAAGAATTACTTAGTGATAATGGAGGAGAATTCGACAATCAAGAAGTAAGAAAGATTCTTCAAACAGAGGGTATTGTACAAAGACTAACTGCTCCATATACACCACAACAGAATGGTGGAAGTGAACGCGAAAATCGTACTGTCATTGAGATGGCAAGAACTTTCAAGTACACTAATTCTGAAGCAAGCTATCCACCAGCGATTTGGGCAGAATTAGTTAAAACTGCTATCTCTATATCTATGTCTTGAATAGAACTGGAAAATCTTCAGTTATTGACGTAAGTCCATACGAATTATGGATAGGAAGAAAACCACGAATAAGCCATCTAAGAATCATAAGCTCTACCTGCTTTGCTCAGGTTCCAAATCAGAAACGTCGAAAGATGGATAAGAAAGCGGTCAAAGGATATCTCGTAGGATACGATGAAGATGAACGCTTTAGAATCTGGATAAAGGAAAGTCACAAGGTAATCTTGTCTAGAGATGTTAAATTTTTGGAGAAACCTGGTGGATGTAATCAAACAGTAATGATACCACTAAGAGATGCGGACCAGAAAAAGCAGAACGAAGAAAATGAAAATGAAGAGAGCAAAGACAAAGAGGATGAAGATAAAGATAATGAAGATAGAGAAAAAGAAAATGAAGAAGGAAATAAAAATAAGCATAACAAGGAAGATACAGAAGAAGAAACCAGTGATGATACGGAAGATGAAAACGATTTAGATACAAACGAAGAAAAAAATGCACAAGACTCGTCAAAGTATAATTTAAGGAATCGATCATCTCTAAGAAGACCTTTTTATCTGGATGACTGTTGCAGCATGATAGCAGAAAATTATTTATCCTTACCAAGTAATCCTGAAACATATACTGAGGCAATAAATAGTCAATATCATAACGAGTGGAAAAAAGCGATGGCAGAGGAAATATCGTCATTAAAGGAGAATCAGACATGGAATCTCGTGTCACTTCCGGAAGGATCCAAAACACTTCCTAGCAAATGGGTTTTCCGTCTGAAAATAAAACCAGATGGAAATATTGAGAAGTATAAGGCGAGGCTGGTAGTCAAGGGATTTAATCAACGCCAAGGAATGGATTATAGTCAAACCTTCAGTCCAGTAGCCAGAATGAGTACAATCCGGTCGATTTTAAGTATTGCTGCAAGTGAAAATATGCACTTTACACAATTCGACGTTTCAACAGCGTTCCTTTATGGAGAATTAGAGGAAACAATCTATGTAGAACAACCTGAAGGATTCAGCGATAATACCGATAAAGTGTGCAAATTAAACAGAAGTCTATACGGATTGAAACAAGCTCCACGATGTTGGAACCGGCGCTTTGGGAACTTTATGCAGAAGTTAGGTTTTAAGGTCAGTGATGCTGATCCATGTCTTTACATTCGGAAGAACAACAAACACAAGCTTATCCTAGCTTTGTATGTGGATGACGGATTGGTAACATCAACCAGCCAGGAGGAGTTGGAAACCTTTCTACACCAGCTCAGAACACAATTTAAAATAACTACCGGAGCATCGTGCTTTCTCGGACTTCAAATTGACAAACGACAAGATGGAAGTATTAAAATTTCACAGGAAGCGTATGCTCGTAGGATTCTTGAGCGATTCAACTTTGCTGACTGTAAACCAGTCTCAACACCTATGCTGAGAGGTTCAGAGGTTGAAAAATCAGGGAAAGAGAAATCAAAGGAGCACAATTTTCCCTACAGGCAAGCAGTGGGAGCTATAATGTATTTGATGTTGAGCACGAGATCCGATCTAGCCTACTGCGTAGGATATTTATCAAGATCACTTGAAAATCCATCTATAGAAGATGTGGCAAGAGTAAAAAGAGTCCTTCGATATATTGCAGGCACTCTAAGACTGGGCATAATTTACCGTCCAAATGTTAATAAAAGTAATATGAGGTCAAAAACGTGGTGAGAATGTATAAACAAATTAAATTATTTAAAAGGCATAAACCACGAACGCCGATTCTAAATGGCTTAAATACTATATATATTTTCTTTAATCATTTACAATAATAGACGTTTCGGTCCTAAATTGGACCTTCTTCAGTATTACAATAGATTAAATAATAGAAAGATACAAAAAATTTTTTTCCCTTTAAGATACATATACTGAGATAAAAATATAATATGATTCAATATAATTTATTATATACTTAAGATTACGAACAAATTCGGTCGTTATTCATCTTCATTCAGTCATACTAGTCTTTATGAGCAACATATCATGACCATGTAGTAAATTGTCAAGCGAATTCCATGATAAGCAAAACAAATTTCCAATAGCCAGCATTATTTCTCCCGACATCAAGTTACCCAGAAGTACCAATTTCTATTAAATTATGTAAAGATAAGTTATTGTTTGAGATTCAATTATTAATATTTATAGAACGAAATTGACATTATTTATGTTGATTAATTATTATTATAATGTTTAATTAATTTAAAAATATTCTTAATAATATTTGGTATTGATGTTTATTTCGTGATAATTTATCATTATTGAATTCATGTAAGCAGCTATTGGAAAATTATTCATACAGAAGTTAAAAATTTATTTTTAAAAAACGATTAATGTTAAGTTATTAAAATATATTACAGAAACAGATTACCTGTGTATGTCAAAAGTTAAAAATGCATTCCAAATTTAAGACAATAGAAGTGATACAATTATTACACACAATTTAGAGATTAAGACAATAGATGTGATAAAAGTTGTTCGATGCGATACAGATCGATGCTGAGAACGTATTAGCTATATCAATACAAGTCTCGAAAGTTTATATACAATTTTTCAAGAACAAAAGAAAGATCTAGAACTAAATTGTTGATATAATGTTCAATAACGGAAAATAAATCTCTGGTAATTTATCAGTATCGTTTTGTTTATTAATACCACATTTCTGTTTTTTTATAAATATCATTTCAGAAGTTAATCTTTTCTGAAAAGAAGATTCATTATCCAAGATCTTAATGTTATTCCAATCAAATTTGTGATCAGAATTGATTTGGTGCTGTGCGACTACACTTTGCAAATTATTAGAATTAGTTGTACTAGATTTATTTCCTTGATTCTTGTTTTAATTTTTCGTTTCGTTTGCCCGACATAAGAAGCTTCGCAATCAAGACAATTAATTTTATATATTACATTACAATTCTCTATTTTTTCAAGTTTATCTTTACCAGTTCTAATGATCGAATTTAGTTTATTTATTGGTTTATAAGCAATTTTGAAATCATTCTTTTTAGTAATTGATTTGAACTTTTCGGATATATTTTTCATATAAGGAACAATAAAATATTTAATTATATCATCACTCTCAGAATCCTGAATTTCGTTTTTGTACAAATTATTTCTTCGAGCCAGATTATTAATTCTTTTGTTAATAGTACTAAAGATTAAGTCTAACGGATAGCCGTTATTGAGTAGAATTTCAATCATTGCTTCTATATTCTTTTTGTGAAATCTCGGATGTGAGAGGAAGATAATTCTGTCAAATTGCCCTAATATAACACTTTTTTTGTGTTCGATAGGATGATTCGAATAGAAGTTAAGTAGGCGTCCAGAATTAGTTGGTTTTTTATAAATATCGGATATAATATGTCCATGTTCAACGATCATAGATCATCAGAGATTTATTTTCCGTTATTGAACATTATATCAACAATTTAGTTCTAGATCTTTCTTTTGTTCTTGAAAAATTGTATATAAACTTTCGAGACTTGT
>NW_017295609.1:104954-105866 GCF_001594075.2 Trachymyrmex cornetzi
AATATTAGTAACATCAGAAATGTGTGTGTGCGCATAATTATTAATACCTATACGTCGATTGACAAACGTATCTTTCGGGGTATTTTCCTCTTAGCCGAACCGACCCCGACGAGTTCGACTAATTCAAGTTTTCCGCCCCTGTCCTGCCAGGGCACTCAGAACGGAAGTAGCCCTCTTTGCCACATTCCCAGCATTCTTTTTTATTTCTGACCTTTCCATTTTTATTTTTAAAAAAATTTCCGTTTTTATTGATGTCTTTACTTGTTTCCTTATCATCCTCCTTTCCTTTATTAATCTCTAGTTGTTTGCTTTTCTTATCATTAAAGAACTTCCACTTTTTATTTTCTAAATAAAAATTATTTTCTCTCTTATTTTCAAAACAAGTTCCCTGAATTAACTGAACTGCTTTAGCTCTTTCTATGGCTATTCTAAGAGATGTAACCCCTTCCATCTGCAATGCCCTTTTTATAAAACTGTCAGACAGGGAGGAAACAAACTGCGCACAAGCGATTTTGTCGCGCATCAAATCAGGACATTCCGGGTACGCCAATCGAGCCAACCTTTCAACATCTGAACCGAAAGCCGCGATATTCTCTCCGAATTTTTGTCTTCGATTCGTAAATTGCGTATAATAATTTTGGAGCGAATGTGCCTCCCCGAAACGCAATTCTAATTTAGCTTTCAGTTCTGAATATTCTAAATCCTTTAAATTTTGCATATTTTCCAACACCGCGCGCGCTTTCCCTCTCAAACATGATACTAAAACAGCCGTTTTCGTTTCGTTCTTCCAATGATTCGCGTACGCAATTAAATCGAACTGAGTAAAGAACTCTCGGAGGGGAGCACTACCGTCAAACGTATCAGGCTTTAGTTTATAAGGTGTTTCATGACGCGAAGCACGTGATTCAATAC
>NW_017295609.1:107227-112491 GCF_001594075.2 Trachymyrmex cornetzi
CCCCCCCCTGGGCGACAGACGCGCGCGCGCGTGCCGAGTAAAAGCGTATACGGTGAGATCTTAACGTGCCTTTTCATGCTGACACTTGATGCTCATTTTTAGTCTCAAAATTGATCACATAATCAAAATTGACGATTCATAGTCGTCGATTTTGATCACGTGACCTTTTTTGACGCTAAAAATGAGCGTCGATCATC
This sequence comes from Trachymyrmex cornetzi, assembly GCF_001594075.2. Classification (NCBI taxonomy): domain Eukaryota; kingdom Metazoa; phylum Arthropoda; class Insecta; order Hymenoptera; family Formicidae; genus Trachymyrmex; species Trachymyrmex cornetzi. The sequence goes on from NW_017295609.1 coordinate 107,425, forward strand.
AGCATGAAAAGGCACCTTTATGGTAGTTTTGCAATTATCAGCCCATCACCGTGTGGCGCCCACCTAACAGTTTTAGTTCCAATATTTCTCACTATTGCGCTCTGCACTGGCCTTTTTACTTATATAATGGCCGGTAGCGGCTTATCGTCCATATTAACATCTATGCTGTATCCAACTATATCACGATATAAAGAATTGAGTCGGAAAACCAATCAAGGGAAAACCAGAAGAAGAAGAAGATATAAAGAATCTTTATATTCTGGTACTCGGATGATAAATATGTAATTATCTGATTTGCTCTCCCATAATTCTAATACTTGTGTCAACGTGACAGTTTTTTCGTTGAAGTATTATTATTATTTATTTTATTATATAAAATAAAATATTCTAGTATGGACATAAGAAATTTTTTTAAAAAGCCGAGGTTAGAGACAACTGACCAGTTTCCTTCTCCTTCAGTTTCCTCTTCCTCGAGCATCGCCACTAGCAGACCTAGCAGTACCGCCAGTAACAGTACCCTTACTTCAGTCTCTTCTGCTACTTCTAGTATTGGGCTTTCATTTACAAGCGAAAACTTTCAGAAGTTTGATATTGGGCGATATATCGGCGCAATCTCAAAGCTGTCCTTTGATGAAAAATGTGAAATTTTTATAAATACATGGTTTCCGGAGAAAAGCTATAACTTTAAAAAACAAGGTAAAAAAAGGAGTTTTCGATATGAATGGCTACAGATATATTCCCCTTGGTTAGCATATTCTGAAGTTATCAACGGTGCTCTTTGTAAATTTTGTGTGCTCTTCAAGCCAATGGTCTATAGAGGATTTCAAAATTCTTTTATCTTGAAAGGGTTTGATAAATATAAAGATTTTAATGAAGCAGCACGAAATCATGTTCAGACCGAGTGGCATAAACAAGCTCTTTCAGAGGGAACCAGTTTATTAGCCATTAAAAAAAACAAGAAACAAAGCATTGTTAATATAATTTCTCATTCCAGATTAGAGTTGATTACAAAGAATCGTGAAAAGTTAGGTTCAATTATACGAACAATAATTTTCTGCGGAACTCATGATTTGGCTCTTCGTGGCAAAAATTCATCTGAAGGTAATTTCAAAGATCTTTTAAACTTTCGGGTGCAAGCTGGTGATTCGATTTTGAAACATCATTTGGAAGAAGGCGCACAGAATGCACAATACACATCTGTTAGAATTGAGCATGAGATAATTGGAATTTGTGAAAGCATAATAGCAAATGACATTGTTTCAAAAGCTAACAATTCCAAATGCTTCTCAATTTTAGCAGATGAGACCTGTGATATTGCTGGGGTAGAACAACTTTCTTTAGGCGTCAGATTTGCGCATTTTGAAGATGGCAAATTAACTATACAAGAAGAGTTCCTTGGCTTTGTTGAACTTAAAAAATTTGATGCTCAGTCTATTTCCGATGCTATTTTGTCGAAGTGCGAAAGCTTAAAGTTGAATATGGCATATTGTGTAGGTCAGGGTTATGATGGATGCTCTGTAATGTCGGGAAAAGAGAATGGTGTGAAAAGTATAATACAACGTAAGTATCCAAACATTCATTATGTTCATTGCTCGTCACACAGATTGAACTTGGTTGTCCATGATTTAAATAAATTGAGTGATGTCAGGAATACTATAGGTACTATAAAAGAAATAATTAACTTTTTCAGGGAAAGTAATATTCGAAGACAATTAGTTCCTTCAATCCCTATGCTTTGCGAAACTCGTTGGACCGAGAAGCACAAAACTATTCGCTTGTTTAAAAAGCATTTTGAAACTATATTAGAAAAATTATACGAAATGTCTGAAGGATTCACAAGTGGTAAGCAAAAAGCGTATTATTTATATTGTGCCGCAACAAAACCGATATTTCTGATGTGCTTATTTATAATATCAAAATATTCTGAAATATTAGAACCAATTACCGTGCTACTACAAAATAAACAAATAAATTTACTTGAATGTCAAAATCATATAAAACGTTTAATCAGTATTTTTAACGATGAACGGAACGAATTTGACGATATTTTCATGAAATGCCAAAAGTTCAGTGCTACGATTGGTATTGAGATTCAAATACCGCGAACTGTAATAAAACAAAGTAATAAAACAAAGTCGCAAAACAAAGTAATAAAAGAGCAAACTATTCTACAGAAGATCCCAAAGAATACTTCAAACTAAGCTTATTTTTTCCGTATATAGATTCGCTTATAAGTTCTTTGAGTATTAGATTTTCTGAAGAAAATACAAATATTTTCAACTATTTTCGTTTGTATCCTTCTACTTTCAAAACCATGACCCGTGAGCAATGTAATCAGTTGTTGTTGGAGATTGATAGGAGTGGTGACTTACTTAATGAGGGTATTGTATGGCACAAAATAGTACAGGACATTAATATATCTACACTTGACGATATGCTTTACTTATTGGTTACTGCTGCCAAATTTGTACCTAAAATTCAAGCCGTGCTTCTTAAATCACTATCGTTGCCCGTTACAACAGCAACAATAGAAAGATCTTTCAGTACTTTACGGCGAGTTAAGACATGGTTACGCTCAACAATGTCTGAATCCAGACTTAGTGGCCTTTGCATGTTGAGTATTCACAGGCAAAAAATTGCAAATGATGAAAACTTTATCACTCAAGTTATAGATAAATTTGGGCAAAATGAAAGAAAGTTAGTTTTTCTTTTTGATAAATAATTAATAATCAATAATAATAAATACCAAAAAGACAAAAATACCAAAACAAATTTTTTAAATACAAAAATACAAAAAATACAAAAAAAAATAAAAAAACAAAAAACAAAATAACTTCCTCAACTTACACCTACCTTGTCGCGGTGAGGAAGCTTTTAACTAAAAGGTGTATGATTTGTAATTATATGTATACGTATAATAATAATAATTATTATTATTATATTTTGAAACGTGCCCCCCTTTAGGAAAAATCCTGTGGACGCCCTTGCGGGTCGGTAATGTGCGTTTCGAGTATCGTGATAGTCTTGATCTTGATGAGAGATCGTCCGCGCGGGTCGAAAACGTGCGTTACGAGTGTTGCATCACCTTATATTTGCGACGCCAAAACGTCACAGTTGCAAGCGCCCAGTGTCTAGAGAGATCGCCCGAGCGGGTCGGAAACGTGCATTTCGCCTCGTTTTGAGTGCACATCACATACCGTTTTCGCCTCATACGATACCAGCGATCAGCTATCCATAACCACGAAATGTAAGTATATACATATTTGTCTCGAAAAATCACGACCAAAAGGTCCATTGATTATACAAATAGTAAATTTTACATTACAGGAATGACCCATCCTCCGGACCACCATCCTCCGGACCACCATCCTCCGGACCACCGCATACACAGGCAGAGATTACATCGAGACGTAAGTACAAAAAAATGCAAATGCTTTGAATTTGATGAACACAAAAAATGATATTTTATTATATACTTATTTACTATATATACTATATACAATTATTTTATATATTTACCTATATACAATTATTTTTTCAGCACTACGATGGAAAAGAAAAAATAGAAACCGTGGCCGTGGTCGTGGTCGTGGTGATAGTCAATCATCAAGGAGGATCGTCGATCGATTATTTACATAAGCATGTAAACATAAAAAAACGTAAGTACAATTTCTCATATACATTATAAAATCAATTAAAATTATGATTATTTTCGGTTCCCTTGACGTTGGAAATTAATTAATGATTGCGTATTTTCAGGTCTGCAGCAACGACAAGAAACTCCACGAGGCGAACCATGAGTAACTTCATAATATTTTAAAGGCGATTGTTACGAACGCTGATTAACGTAATCAACGATTAACTCAATCAGCAGACTTGCTATTATAGTAATAATCAACGATGCTCCAACATGCTCCTATTTCTCTAACCGTATCTCCTACTCACTCTAACGTGCTCGTTAGAGTGAGTAGGAATTACGGTTGGAGGAAGTAAGAGCATATTGGAGCATGCGATGCGAACAAACTTAAAGTTAAGAACGATTACAGATCTGCTGTTGGCTATACTGCTGATTGAGTAAATCGTCGATTCAGTTAATCGGCGTTGGTAACAGTCGCCCTAAGTAGTGTCAGTAAATCTTGCCTTGTATTATACTTTTACTTTTTATATTTTTATATACATTACATATTACATTACTCTGTAATTATAATTATACATTTATAGTGTATTCTGTGGACGACTGTTAGCAACGCCGATTAACTTAATCGACTGTAATAAAACAAAATTTGATATTCTAAATTTTATGTTATATATTGTTTAATCGGCGTTGGTAACAGTCGTTCTATGTATTGTGAAGTAATCTTGCGCTGAATTAATTGGCAATTACAAACTTTTTATTTTTTACATTCTTCATATTACTGTAATATCACGACGACGAGATAAGAGGTTTGTTCGCGTCGCTTGCTTCAACATGCTCCTACCTCCTCTAACCGTAGCTCCTACTCACTCTAACGAGCACGTAGTTGAATGAGTAAGAGCTACTGTTGGGAGGAAGTAGGAGCATGTTGGAGCATGCGACGCGAACAAACTTAAAGTTAAGAACCATATACAGACTTGTCGGCGTTGGTAACAGTCGCTCTTAGTGTCAATAAATCTTTTGTTTATTTGATTATTATACGATTATTATATAATTCAATAAATCTTACCTTATTTAATTGTTGGCAGTTACACGAATTATTTTTATCGTTTATACATACATTATAATAATAAAATATAAATACGCAAACCATTTTTATTTCTTTCATTCTTCATATTACTGTAATAATTATTACCACAAACTATTCATATTTATATTAATTTAATCATCACATTGAGTAAGAACGCAGAGATAGAAGTATATATATACTCGGTCCACGAGGTAATTTTTTTGCCAGATTGCCAGATTCGTTCATTTTCCGTACAAAAACGTGTCGAGTAAATCTAAATTTTCCTAACCTAATCAAAAGTGTATACACTAAGTGTACACGTATCCGCCGAGCTCGTCACGCATCACGTCGTCCACCGCGTCAC
>NW_017295609.1:112540-113858 GCF_001594075.2 Trachymyrmex cornetzi
ATTAAATTATATACCCGTGTCTTTCTCTCTTTCGCGTCGCGTCGTGACTTTAATAATTCCAAAAGTGTACACTAGTTCATTCTAATTTTCCTCCCATTCGCGCCGAGTGAACGAAGTTCCGTATTGGTGCTGCCATTGTGAGAATATACAAGTCACGTGCACCAATCACGCGGATTCCCGTATGCTTAACGTTGACGACACTGTCGTGTCTCCAGATCGCAGCGCTCGCCGATCATGTAAAGCGCTCCTAGCGGAAAGAAAGTCAGATGGACACGAAAGGAATGTGTGGAATGCGGTCGATGATGATAATAATAATGACCAGGACGACGTATCTGAAAATCTGAGAAGTGAAAAGTAGCAGTTCGGAACTTTGCGTCGCGATATCTCCGCTCGTAGGACACGTACAAAATAAATAAAAGCACTTTTATTATACAATTCGTGTGGTGGCTATCGATTGAGCATACATAGAACGCGATCGATTCAGCCGTTATATGAGATCCGATAACCTCGATATGCCGCAACTCTCCGGTTCGCGTAAAGGAGGCCACGGCAGTGTCGCTTCGCTTTGGCTTAGCGCCGAGACACTACCAGTGTCTCCAGATGCGTAATATGGAAAATTGTTAAATACAAACATGAGTTCGAAGGAAACTTAATATAGTATATATTTTGTTAGAAGTGGAGGTTTATTGAAGATTTCACAATCAATATCACTTTTCAAAACAAAATTGTATGATCTTTTACACAATACAATCAAGTTATTATATAGAGGGTGTCCCGAAAGTTTTTGCCAATCGCTTTCGTGTAGATAGAGCGAACTAAACTGAGTCGAAAAGTCCTCTACCATTTTGCAATTTTCGCTATAGTTAACAAGGTATTAATTACTAAAAATTGCCAAATATTGGTCTTGAATAATTTTTTACTCAAATACTATTAACTTTACAAAAAAACTACAAGAGACAAAAATAATTTATTTCTTCTCATAAAGTTCTGAAAATTTTTTCAGAATTTTTTATTAACTTTTAGTACTGCATTTTCTTATCTTTGCAAACATGATAAAATACGGTATTAAAAAATTCTGAAAAAATTTTGAAAAAATTCTCAGAACTTTATGAAAAGAAAATAAATGATTTTTGTCTGTTGCAGTTTTTTTGTAAAGTAGATAATATTTAAGTAAAAAATTATTCGAGACAAATATTTGGCAATTTTTAATAATTAATATGTTGTTAACTATTGTGAAAATTTCAAAACTAGAGGACTTTTCGACTCAGTTTAGTCCGCTCTACCTGCTCAAGACGAGTGGGCCCATACATTAATGACA
>NW_017295609.1:113886-114401 GCF_001594075.2 Trachymyrmex cornetzi
TGATCAAAAATCAACATTTAATGACATATATTTAATACCGTCATTGTAGCAAATTTTGAAATAAAATAAAATATTGAACAGTTTGATTTAAATGTTTATTGAAATATTGTGTTTAAATCATATATTACATTATCGATATTAAATTTAAATTAACAGAAGGCGAGATTATCACTGAGTTTCATTTAACGCTCACAACGCTCGTGGAATCTCTCTTTGTTGTTTATTAAATGTTAAACGAGGGACCGAACGTTTCGTTGCTAGCGTTATGTCGAAAGCAGCTTATGTGCGTCGTTTGTGAATGTTTGTAGAGTCATAGCGTTTTTCTAAAAAAAGAAAAAGAGCGTTGTCATTTCAAAACGTGTATCCAATACCTTACTTTCGATACCTTAAATTCAATACCTTTGTATAGTCGTGTTACGAAGGATTTAAATACATGCAGGATCTTTCCGAGATACAAATTTTTCGTTTATTAACGTTTAAATCGTATACGATTCTTATTTGTGGCTATCGATAAT
>NW_017295609.1:114812-115021 GCF_001594075.2 Trachymyrmex cornetzi
TGCAAATGAAATTACACTTTCAACATTACGATAATTTTTTTACAAATAAGACATTTATATCACAAAAGAGTCATTTTTGCACATTGAACTCCAATCATTTCGAAAATTTAACGTGTTAATGAAATTTAACTTGCGGTATCGTTTTCAGCATCCAAAAATCTATAAGAAACACCTCATCTGATTAAAAGAAACATTTTTTTGTATATCAA
>NW_017295609.1:115136-115617 GCF_001594075.2 Trachymyrmex cornetzi
CGGCGATTTCACCTGTCACGCGAAAAAGGCCGCCATGTCCTCTCTCAGGTTTTTCTCTGGTTATGGAAGGTGTGCGGGCCCCCTTATGCTGGATTCGCACTTCATCTGATTTGCGTCGTACGACGCTCTGCAACCAATCAGAAAACAGAATTCTGATGATATGAAGCAAAATTTATTGGAATCTTGTTTTTTGATTGGTTGCATAGAGCCGTATGACGCAAATCGGATGCAATGTGAATCCAGCATTAGTGTATATCTACACAAATAGTACATAAGTACGAATCTATGGGTATGTTCGCGTCGCATACTCCAATATGTTCCAATATGCTGCTACCATAGCTCCTACTCACTCAACGCGCTTGATAGAGTCAGTAGGAGCTATGGTAGGAGTATGTTGGAACATGTTGGAGCATGCGACGCGAACAAACCTTATAATAGGGTTTTAAGCCTTAAGGGTGCCGTCACATGCGGCGTAACTTGC
>NW_017295610.1:0-9910 GCF_001594075.2 Trachymyrmex cornetzi
GATGAATAAATGAATATTTTTTTATAAAAATGAAAATTCACTTTACTTTTTGATCACACCTCGTATTTAAATCGAGCCGTTCGAAACGTATAGGTTAAAATTTTTATATGTATATAGCCGTATCTATGCTCGCTATGATGAAACCAGAATGTCTGCGACGCTCAGTACAGGGTCGAAGACGTGTAATTACTCCTAGAGAAGATAGGATTATTGTTCGACACGCCCGTGCAGAACCATTTACTAATGCAAATGTAATTGCTAGCCGTATTCAAAATCGTAGGTTGCAACCTGTGCGTCAGATAAGTGCACAAACTATTAGAAATCGTTTAAGAGATGCTCATTTGCGTTCGTATCGTTCTTCGCAAGTACCTATGCTCAATCGTTATCATCGGGTGGCACCCAGTTGGACACGAGCCACTCACAGCGCTTGAGACTATAAAGCTCCTAAGCACCGGTCGCTGTGATTGGTGGTGTCCAATCGAGCCGTGGTCAATCGGGATTACCCCGTTATCATCGAAGTACTCGTTTAACGTACGCGCATCGTCATGTCAGATGGATTCAAAAACAATGGAGCAATGTTCTTTTTACGGACGAATCGAGATTTTCTCTCTATGGGAATGACAGACGGCAACAAGTATGGCGTCGTCATGGCGAAAGATATCGTCAGAATTGTAACAGACCAATTATAGGATTTTATAGAGGTTCCGTAATGGTCTGGGCAGGTATATCACGAAATTCACGAACACCATTGGTTGTTATACCACCACCTGGATTGATTGCTAGGAGATATATCAATGAAATTTTGGTCCATATATCTGTCCAATTCGTGATCAGACAAGAAACAGATTCATCTTAATGCACGATAACGCACGTCCTCACACCGCAAACATTACGCGACAGTTTTTAAGAGAGAACTATATTGGTTTTAAATCATTCTCCAATGAGTCCCGATTTCAATCTAATAAAGCATATTTGGGATATGGTTGGTCGTCAATTATGACTGAATTATCCACAATTAGAAAATTTGGAACAATTAGCGGAAGCGCTCCGCCAAATTTAGCGTACTATCCCGCAGTTCGCAATACGGAGATGTATAAATATGAGACGTTTGCAGGACGTTATTGAAAATAGAGATGGCAATACTAGGTTTTATTCACGTCTCAACATGTATAAGTCCACCAGACATTTATAATAATTTATCATAGTTCATCCACGTTTTAAGAGATCTATGAAATGTGATATGTAATCACACACACACACACACACACGCACCCACGCACGCACGCACGCATGCACGCACGCACGCACGCACGCACATGATATTTATAAATTAATTACCTTATCTTAAGTTAATGGAGAAAAAACTCCTCTCAATATGAGCCTGCCATTAAATTTGATGCCTCTCCTTGTCCTTGTCTCGAATTCCTTCAGTGCATACTCACGAAACACGATTGAGATTAAATTAATTGTCATAATATAATATAATAATCGCGATACTTTATTAGACATTCATGAGATCATCCAGAAAGATAAATGTATTATGATGTTCTTTCATTACATAAATTTGATCGAATTTTCGAAAAGAAATTCAGATGTCGATTTATATTGATTTCGCGCAGATACAACACAAGTCAATTCATTATCAGTAACTAATTAAACCGAGCGAACTGTTCGAAAAGATACATTTATCGAGACATGCTCGCGATATAATTCGAGCGCGTAAATTCCACGATACAATTAAACAGTCGACGCATCATTTGCATTCATAGGCGTATTTAGAGGAAGAGTTTCTATCCCCCAAAATTTTTTATTCAATTTTGCATTTTTAATTATAAAAAAATACAACTTTATTCTTTACTCTGAGTAAATTTTTTGTTATTATATAAAATATTTTTTTTTTTCCATTACGATTATGTGAGTAATTTCGTATTCTGTAACTTCCGTTAGAGCTTTGACAGTATCCGATATATAAGGAAAATTTTCGTAAGACTTTACAGAATCTATAGAATACAATAAGACAAATAGGTACATTATTTACAATTATATATAAATTTCATTTTTACACTGAAAGAAAAGATTGGTTGCTGCAGCAAATTAGATGGTTAAACATGGCATAGGATTTTTAATTGGCTGTAACAACCAATTGTTGGTTGCGTTAGCCAATCGAAATCCTATACTGACATTACGGATAGGCAAACACAACCAACAACTGGCTGCAGCAACCAAAAATTGGCTGTTGCAATCAATTAAAAATGCTATGCCATATTTTACCATCTAATTTGCTGCAGCAGCCAATCTTTTCTTTCAATGTAATAACTATATTTTGCCTGTATTTTTTCAGAAAAAAAATAAAGTTACGGTTCATAAACCTAATATTTTTCCTATTTAAAATTAGGAACGAGAAGAAGATATTCTAAATTTCAAATATCTAAAAAAGCAATTCATTAAATAACGTAAAAAAATTGTTTTTATGTAATAACAGAATTGATAAAACTCCCTCCCCCCATAAAAAATTCTTGTGTACGCCCATGATTGCATTTCGTTAATTAAGTCACTTAAATCCGTACATTCTGTCATGTAAATCGCGCAATCCATCGATTCACGTATTGCTCTGCACTCTTGATGCAAAAGCGATGGTTAAATTATTTCTGAATTAACGAAGAATTCAAAGCACTACGCCGAATGCATTCATGTTTAATTGTCCTTCAAGAAATAATCGTCCGTCGTTAGATAAATCACGACAAAACGTTAATCTATTTCGATTTCTTCGCTCCGATTTTTATTCATCATATCAGTTTGGTCGTAGATATAAAATATCCCCCCCTCATAAATTTTGACGCGTAAACGTTTTATATAACGAAGATAAATTAAAAAAGTTTTGTTGAAAAATATTTATTCTTACAACAATTTTAATACATATTTTGTTAGTTTTTTTTTGCTTTTATTATTTGGCTTTTTCCGAGAAAGTATATTAAGTTGAAAGTACTTTATGTTTAATCCTCTGTGGTCCAATCTGGGATTTAATGATCGGATTTAAAGATAATTAAGAATTTTCAATTTTTTAAATTATTGTGTATTAAATTTGGACATGTATCAAAGAAGTGAAAAACGTTTCGGATTATATCGTTGTAAAATCGTTTTCTTGAACGTTGAAAAAGTGTATCATGCACAAATGTTTACTGTAAGCAAGTAATAATTATTTCAAGTATTTAAAAAGTTTACAGTATATCCAGAAATCTATCATAAGTTTATCACAAGCATCAAATTTATTTAAAATATGTTCTGAATCCTAGTAAGTTTAATATTTCAATCAAGATTATTAAATTAAAACAAATTCAATTTATTATATAAAGTAGCTTCTTCCATCAATTTTATAATATTCTTCAAAAGAAAATAAATTTTGTTTTGAATAAATAATAATGAGTTTTTTAAAAATTTGTAATAAGTATGTTTAAAGGTTTTTATCAAGAAAATATTTTTTATTAAAGATAATCGTTACTTAAAAGGAAGAAAATAAATTGAGTAATCGCAATTCTTAGTAACAGAGTGATATTTTTTTGTGTGCAAAATTTTTTCATACTTTTTAGTCCAAAAACCTTTTAAAAACCACAATCAAGCACCAGTGACCCGGTTAAACTAAAAAAGCAGTGAAAAAGACGTTGAACCAGAAGAATTTAAGACTGTAGATAACTGTGCAAGAGATCCGTTTCGTAATGAACAACTAGTGCTTCGACACATTTGTGAGTCGCGCAAATACCTAGCAAGAGTCAATCAGTCGCGTGAACGGATAATCCGATTTGATCCGAGTCGATAATCCGAGTTGATAGAGAACGATATATCTCTTTCTGATACCTGATGTGGTCAGTGGTATCATCATAATACTTATCGTGACACATTTTGCGGCGTCATGTCATAACACTTCACATAGAACGGTCCGCTCGACTCGAGTGTTGGAACGACAATGAACGGCAATGATAGCGCGGCAACCTTTTTGTAAACAGGGCACGGCATAACCGCGTGGCGCGAGAGACGTACGTATTCAAAAACAAATATTAATTACCGCATGCCAACTGTCCCGCCGCCAATAATACGAATGTAATACATAATATAACGTGTCTTACAGAAATTATCGTAATAGAAATATGTCGAATATTTCTTATATTTCGATGAATAAACTATGTTATCGCACACTTTGCTCTTAGCAGATTTTGTGGAGCGTTATCTAAAAGACGATAATTTTATTCAATTGAGAGCGTTTTTAAATGGAAATGTAACTTGTATTACGATTCAACGAATACGCAATTTGATCGATACATGTATAAATGTGTAATAATAAATTTTGCACGGAAAATATTTATAATTATTTTTTTAAATAAAACTTGAAATAGATGATTAAAGATTTCATTTTGAAAAAGAATTATTAAATTTTATTTTATAACTCTCTTACAGAAATTTAATATTGGTAGTAATTAATTACATATTTTGAGTAGATTTTAAAAGCACTATTGTTCAGTGCTTTTAAAAAATACACAAAATAAATAATTAATCACTATCTTTCAATATTAAATTGAATTTCTATAAAGAATGAAAAATAAAACTTATACATTTTTTGATAAAAAATATAATATATTTCTCTAAATTAATTAATTATTATTATTATTACTATTATTGCTTTCTCTAATACGTTTATCTAAAAAAGTAAAATTGAGTAATTTTAATCAATAAAATCTTGTAATTTTAATTAAAAAATTTCGCAACTTCATCTTGCTGTTTTCGTTTCTATCAATTTATTAAAATCGTACGATTTCAATGCTCTCAAAGTATAAAAAATTGAAAAGAAGTAATAATTAAATTAGTTTCCGTAAATTCTTTTTCGCGCGATCAAAACGAAGATAAACTTTGTTTCTCAAATAACCGTACATATGACGTCCATATCGAGTTGGAAAAGATTAATTTAAAAAAAATGAGTTTTTCTGCACATCTTTGTATTGCATATGGATCAATATACAATATAAAAAGATTCGTCATGCAAAAATTGTGCAGCATTATGATATCAGGAAATAAATATAACAAAGGAGTAATATTATATATTTCTTTATAGAGAGCGTATTATATAAAAATCTATTCTCATATATATATATGTATATATATATATATATATATAAATAACAAGTCAGCTATTTTATATAAGTAAAAATTGTGCTTTTGTCAAAAATATAGATCCAGATTTCATTTAAGCAATATGAAATTACTTCCAGTTTAATATTTTATGGATAATGATTTAAATATAATACGAACACATATATCTTTTAAGAATTTAGAAGACCGATTATTGAACTACGAGAATTAAAAACTATGTCTCAAAACAAATTTTATCTAAACATATTCAGTTAATGATTACAATCTATTTTTTAAGATTTATTTATTAAACTCCCCTCCCCTCTCTCCCGTATATACATCTTACAAGTCTTGAAATTAGTTTCAATTAAGTTCTGTAAGAAATCACAGTCGCAAATATGCGGGATATAATATAATTTATATAATGATATTAGTAGAAAAAAATTCTTTCTTATTTCTTAATCTTTTTTCTTCTTTCGCATTTCTTAACATACGTAAAAGTATACATAAAAAAGGGACGAAGAAAAAAATAATTAGCTAATACACATATTACATATTTGCAAAAAAAAATTGCATCAATATATGACAAGAGACTTATCACACACATCATTTTACGCGTGAAGTAACAAAAAAGTTATAAGCCTGAAAAAATTGTTAGAAGCTTACAAAGCGATTTATAAATAAAATTTCCATAATACTATTAATAATAGCAAAGAGAATACTTCTGCTATTTTGAGAATATTTTCTTTTTCATTTTAATATTATTATTATAATATTTCTTTTCCACATAGCTATCTGTATTATAAAAAATATACAATATTATAAAAAGTGTATATCTAAATAATATATGGAAAATTAATTATTCTTATTTTACAGCTATATATACCTCTTTACCTTAAATTCTCTCTCAATCTCTCTTTCTTTTCTTTCCCTCTGCACTTTTTCTCTATCGATTCTATAACGATCAAACATTGCGGATTTCTTTATGGACCGAATGAACTTCAGCTTAATATCGGCGATGTTCTTTCGCCGATAAACGTTATCGTGCGCTTATAGGTCCGTAAGAACATTCTCTCTTCGAGCGTTTCCTAGAATAAGAGGATAGTCTCTACTGTTCGAGAGCACCGCGAAGAATGGTGGTACATCCATCGCTCCTCATAATCGGAAGCCGAGACCAGACGAATGCGAAGTCAGCCCAGATCGTGCGCGGTCCGATCTCTCGTGGACTCTCTCTTGCTCTCTCTCTCTCTCTCCCTCTTTCTCTTTCTTCCTCCCTTTCTTTCTCACCCTCTCGGGTTCGACTCGGCCTCTCGACCTCGACGCCGATCGAAGTCGAAGCGTATGTATATAACGCGCGCCGCGGCGCGCGGCCGTGGCCACCGCCGCCGCCACCACCGCCGATATATTCGGGTCGTTCGGATGGTCGCTCGAATCTCGGAACGAGCACAAATCCATACTGCGCCACGCGCGCAAGAGAGTCGAGGATCGTACTTGGGCCGGCTTTTCTCTTCTCTTTTTTTTTCGGCGAGCGCCCCGTTCGTCGGCACTGGGAGGACGCGGGGGAGGACTGGGAGGAGGACGAACCGGTGGGGTGGCAGCGACGAGAAGAAGAAGGATGAAAAGGAGGAGGGACGACGGGGAAGTTACGAAGAAGAAAACGGAGGCTAACGGAGAGCTCTCCGCGGGGATGAGACTTGGGGATCAGAGGAAGCGAGGGGGTAGAAGAGTCGGAAAGCGACCGTGTGTGTAGCGCCGTATGCGCCGGGGGTAGGCAGTGGTTGGAGGAGGAAACAGAGGGGTGACTGCAACATGGAAAGAGAGAGGAAAGGAGAGGAACGGTTAATGGGACGAGAGAAACAGAAATCATAGGAGGAGGAAGAGAGAAAGAGCAAAGGGGATGAAGGAGGATGGGGAGGAGACGAGCGGAAGGGGATGAGCGAGAAGGATCGCGACTGTGTGGACGGAGGGTTGATGAGGGTATGAGACGCAAAGGGGAAGGATCGCACGGGGAGGAGGATGGAAACGCTCGAAGCCGCCGTTCCCGGACGGGGAGCGGCGCGAGAACGAAGATGGCGGCTTGCGCTCGATGACGCCCATCACGTTGCCGTCATTGACGTGGACACAAAACGTACATGAAGTGAGAGATACAAAAATCTATATACATTGAATGTTGCGTATTGCGACGACTATCGCGAAAACGAGAGATCGGACGTTCGTCGGCGACGAATGTACCCCGTTAACGTCGTCGGTGCCCCCATCGAGAGAAGGGAAACGCGTTGCCACGGGGCAAGAACAAGGACGCAGGTGGCGCGACTTCCGCGAGGAGAAAGAATCCGCCCTACAAATCTCTTCCCGCGGGGACGAGGGTAGATAGGAAGAGAGAAAGAGAGAGAGTGGGTGGAAATTCTCGATAGAAGGGGTCGGTGAGGTTTCGGAGGGAGAGAAAGGAGGATGAGCGCGCATCGCGCGAGAGGGAGAAAGATAGTTGACGCAGGATAGAGACGTGGATGGAGAACAGGAGGCAGAGTGGAGGGCGCGAAGAGTGGATACTGGGAGGTTGTCGGGGGTTGGCGAAAGAAAGGAGAAGGGAGCGATAGGGGTGCATGGTGCGCGCGCGCGCGCGGTTGGCAGCGCGACACGGAGGGACACGAGAGATCCGCGAGAGAGAGAGAGGGCGCTCTCCCCCGAAGTTTTGCGACGAGTCTCTCCAAGAGGGATCCTCGGGTACGTCCGTGTAGTACAGGAGCTAGCCGATAACGAGCTAGCGCGCAGTGCCTGGTGTCGGCGCGGATCGCGCTTCCGCGGTGTTTCTTCTTTCCTCTTCTTCTTCGTAACGTCGTGTCGGCACGCGCGCGCGCGCTCGACCGCGAGCGAGTAAGCGAGCGAACGAGCAAGCAAAAGAGTGGTGTGTACACGTTGTGTGTGTGTGTCCTGCTATTAGCCTGGTGCGCTCGCCCACTGTGCTCCCTGTCGTCCTTTCCTACGTCGCCGGACTCGTTCCGACGTACGACCGTCATCGCCGTCGCCGTCGTTATACCGTCACCGCCGCCTCCGCCACCTCCGTCGCCTTCACCATCCTTTAGAGTCGAGATTATAAGACAAGAAATATAAGGGAAGAGCACACCTATTACCACCTTGGTGTAACATCCGGATACGTCGGATCCACCGCGCAACCCGACGCACCCGACGCGGGTCTAACCCTCCCCCGTTCGGGGGGGCGCGAACAGAGTGGATTCGTCGTAACCCTTTCGAAGCTGTCGTACGTGTCGCGCGAACAACACCCCCTACCCTGTCTTTTCTCTCACCCCCATTCCCCCGCTCGTGATCGACGTACCCGATATTCGCGATCGTAGACGATGATCGTCGAGGCGCAGATCTCTTGCAGGATAATAAATAATTAACGGAGAACCGGGGGCCGTGCGCGAGACAATAGCGTTGCATCTCCGAAAAAGAAAGGAAGACAGATAACGAATATACCAATTACCAATATCGATCAGTAATTCCATCGACGATCGCGCTGACGAGGAGGAATGTGCTTGCGCGTTCATATATGCGGAAACATCGCCTCTCCCTTTCCTGTGCATGCGCTAGATCGTCGCACGTGTGCGTTGGTATTGTAAGCGCCTTAAAAAGAGATACGAGAAATGAAAAGAGTATTAGTCTGCTAATTAATTAGGTATTCCAAGAAGAATCTATCGGGAGAATAAAATGAAATCAATGTCATGAGCAGCGTGTAAGATAGATCCCCGCAGTGTTCACTGTGAACGAGAAGAATTTTCCCCGTCACGCGACGAGTAAATGTCATTAATTCCAGTTATTGTCGTCGCTATCGTTATTATTGCCGGGTTGCGAAGAGGATCCGTCCGAACAGAGCGTTATTCTTCGGTGGCGCGTGCCGCCGTCCATCGCCGAGATCCGAGAGTGGAATCGTCGGGCGCGAAGGAGCGCCACGACAAGGCTGCACACACGGGGGTGACAATGCGCCGATGCGACGACGGTGGTGCCAGCAGCAGCAGCAGAAGCAGCAGCAGAAGCAGCAGCAGCAGCAGCAGACCGCCAGCACGGAGCGGCCTCCAGCGCGTACCTCCAGCGTCGCGGCAGTCCCCGTTATCACGACGATGTCTTAATCCTAACAATACCCCTTTGTATAACGTTCCTTCTTCGCCGCGACCGTGAGATACCCGCTGGTGTCTGCCCATACCCATCGTCGTCGCCGTGATATCCTGATCGTCGTCGCCGTGATATCCTGGTCGTCATCGCCTTTGTCGCCCTCCGTCGGAAATATAATCGTAAGAGAAAGAGAGAGACAGAGAGAAAGTGCACGATTCGGTTTACGCGTGAATTCTCTGCACGGAGTAGTTAATTTGGTCCCGTCCTCCAGGTGATAGGCAAACGCGAGGGTGGTGGTGGCGATGGTGTGGTTCGAGTGGTGAAAAACGCCATAACCTTTACTCTTTCTCCCTCTCTCGCCCAGGAACCACCGCCGAAGAATAACTGTGACATCAATGTCGCTGTGTCGAGTTTGAGTCATCGTGTGTTCATCTTCTATCATCGCAATCCCGACGCAATTCGAGTGAGTGCGCCTTCTTCGTATCTTCATTAGTGACGTTTGGATCGAGTTGGTTAATCGGTTACCGACCTCAGTGACCTCAGGATACGTCCATGAGGTTTCGGATGCGGCGATTTCTGAACAGATTGCCGCTGTTGTCTGCGTCATCGTCACCGCTGTCGTCGTCGCCGTCGTCGTTGTCGTCGTCGTCGTCGTCGTCGTCGTCGTAGTCGTCGTCGTCGT
>NW_017295610.1:10261-35793 GCF_001594075.2 Trachymyrmex cornetzi
GGGTGTTGTTCAGGTGCTTTCGCATCAGGTCCTCGATACACGCAACGTCGTCGCGCGCGTCGAGAGCTGCCGTCGCTGCCGGCGTCGTCGCGCTTACTCGGAAGTGGCGCACAACACCTGGCACAGCGGGGACAGCAACAACAGCGGCAACAGCAGCAGCAGCATCAGGGAGAGAAGGCATCGCCAGGTCGACGAGAGACACAAAGTGCAAGAGGTGCAGGTGGCGCGGCAAGAGGAAGAAACGGAAGCGGAGGTGGTGGATTACTACGAACGCGTTGCGTTGCCGTTGTTGCTGTCGCCGTCGAGAGAACTCCTCGCCGGTATTGTCGTCGTCGCCGCAACCACCGCAGCAGCTGCGACTGTCGCAGTCGCCGCCGTCTCGGTCGGCCGTGGTACGTTGGTCCAGGGGAACTTCTAAGGGCCCCGCCAACCCGGGCCGCTCAGGCAGGCACCTGGGCGACTGGTCCGGGATACGCACGAGCGGGGCTGACATCATCGAACAGCGGGGATACCCCGACGAATGGTCGCTCGCTGACAGAGCGACGGAGTGGACGACGACGTGGATTATCGTGGCGCGAGTTTGCCTATTACCGCGGAGACGATCAGGGACGCGTACAAAAAAAGAAACGGAAACGAAAGGAGAGCGGAGATCACCCGTCCAGGAAGGCATTGACGTGTATCGCTGCACGGTGGAGAGGGAAAGTAAGGAAAATCTGGCACGAGTTATCGAGTGGTGGAAGAATATCTCCGATATATCTCCGAAGGAACACTTGGAAGCGGAATCGCCTGAACGATCACGTTGCGCAGCGTTCCTCGGCGGGTCGTGTCTCAGCAGACGTACCGGAAATAACGGTAGCAGCTGCAGAAGCAACGTCGTGGGTCGCGTCGCGAACGGCGTTCGGGGAACAGAGTCACGAAGAGTCGAGTGTCGGAGAGCAGAGCGCGTGCCGAGAGGCGGGCCTCAGATTTGGTGGCAGCGATGCGGGGCCTTCTGCAGCAGCCCGGCTGCGATACGGATCATCTACGCCACGAGTCCACCGCGAGTCATCTCTTTCGTCATCAGTCGACGTGCACGATATCGAGGAAAAGGAGGCAGCGGCAGCGAAAAGTTCAATCGGTTCTGGTGGAGGAAGGCGAAGCACGTCGCATCGTACAGCTACGAACGTACGCGTCAAGGAACGTCGACGAGGAGGTGCGCGACGACGACGGCAGGACGTCGGGGACGTTAACGTCCCCGATTATCCCGTCGCGCCCATGCTGCTCGACCCGTTCGGACTCACGGGACCACCTACGTCGAAAAAATGGAGAAAAGAGAAGAAAAGGGAGCAGAAAAAGGAGAAGGAGCAGAAGCTCTGGTTACCGTCGTCGACCTCGTTCGTGGAGTGCGTACGGTCCGGTTATCGTTCGTATGCGTCGTCCAAGTCGTTCTCCAGGTCGATTCGCGATCGCGTCGTCGACGACGTTGGCATATCCACCGCCGCGCAATACCATCACGAAGCCCGACACTTCCAAACCGGGCACGGACCCGATGAGAAAGCCGGAACTGCCACTGCCTTTCGCATCTCTCGCGATTCCGCTTCGCGCGGCGTGGTGCGCGCGCGCACATGTGATCGTCGCCACGAGGATCACGAGGACGATAATGAGAGCGACGCGTTGCGCGCGCGGACGCGCATACTTGGCGCTGATTGTCCGTCGCCGCGACGACGACGGGCTCCGCGAAGAGCAAGAAGAAGGTCAAGAAGAAGACGAGGGAGCGGAGCGATCTCCGAGGAAGAGCCCGATGTGGCTACCTCGGCCGTTTCTTTCGTCGACGTGCATGCTTACACTGCCTATAGCGATGACAGAGACGACGATGACGATGGAAAAAATGACGGTGACGACGACGATGACAACGAGGGACAAGTATATTGCGAGCGAAAGAGAGTCCACGGTGATGGGTCCGAGGAGGCCCACGACGAATACGAGGAAGATGGAAATAATGACAGCGCGCATGTTAGTGTCTTGGATAATCCGCGCGATGAATACAAACATGAAAACGCGTCTCGCGAGGACTACATCCACACCGAGGGGAATACGAGTAGTGGTGTATCTAAGAGTGATCAGTGGGCATCGCAATCCTCTTCGTTTGATTGGAAGAGGGATCGCGAACGTGTCGATGGCTACAGACACGAGTACCTGACAGTGAACGAGGTGTTCGATGGACAAGGACGAAGAAAAGGAGAATGGTATAGTGAGAGGAGATGTAGCGATAACACTGCCTGGTTCCAAAAGCCAATTACTAGGAGAAAAGGAAGAGGCGAAGGAGGAGGAGGAGGAAGAGAAGGAAGAGGAAGAGGAGACAAGCCGCGTATACGTAGGAGCTATTACAGGTTGCTGCTATTTGTGTTATATCTTCTGGCGTGGCCTCTATTGTGCTCGAGCAGTCCCTTAGGTCACCTCGCCTCGACTTTCGCGCAGAACCCGACCCTCGCGCACACCAAGAATCCCGCACAACGGGGTAACACTACGCCGCCGGATATGTTGTTCTCGTCGTCGACGGTCATCGAGCACCAATACAAGCATTCGCAACAATACGTTCAGGGTAGCGATTACAATACCGATAGCGAGCCTCATCGTCATCATCAGCAACAGCAGCAGCAGCAGCAGCAGCAGCAGCAGCAACAACAGCAACAGTCGGATCAAGAGAAGCTCGACGAACAGCGGCACCCCTACAACGAATACACTTGGGAGGTGAACCAAATGAATCCCTGGCTGTCGGCCTGCGATCTGGCGGGACCAGCGCCGACCGATCTTCAGGGTAGCTGCGGAGCACCTCCACCGGAGGTGCCCAAGTACTGCCCGAAGCTGTGCAAAAATGCTTCCGAGATAATGAAGACCTATAATATGAAGATAAATAGGGGGGTCGAGGACGGAGGCGAGAGCGGCAGTCGACATGGTGATAAATATAGCACCGATGAAAAGAAGGAGGAGAAGGAACAGTGCCTTTTATATCTCGAGGAATCGCACAAGAAGATCATCTGTCAAATGAAGAAGAATAATCCAAGTGATCTGCTGCTTCGGCTGCGTCTACGGCACTGCTGCGAGCACGCGGTGTTCAACGCCCTGGCGCCGGGCAAGGGCGGTCCGCTCGAGGACGTGCTAAACGGCGGCAAGAAGTGTGATGATGCCTTGGACAAGCTGTTGCTCGTTGATGCCCTGGCCGCGAGGCTGCATTGCGAGTTCGAGGAGGTACTGGCGCGCTACGATTGCGCCCAGCCGTACTCCGTCATCCACAACTGCACCCATTGCAAGGTAAGAGGCCAATTTCTACGTATTCACCATGTGTGCGTGCGTGCGTGCGTGCGTGCGTGTGCGCGCGCGCGCGCGCGTGTGTGTGTGTGTGTGTGTGAGATCATAATTATTTATTGGACGCTCTGGGATATCCTCTAAAGCGTATATGCATTTCTACATAAAAGAGCGAATAACAAAATTGAGTGATCGTAGACATAGATACAATAAACAGTAATAGAAATAAACATAAAAATAACAGAGAGAGAGAGAGAGAGAGAGAAATTTTAAAATTTCAAATAAATTGCTTTGTCAATTTAAATTGGCATTGACAGCTACGTATAAAGGCATTAAAACGAAACGCGGAATATTACTGAATTTAAATGTTTGACAGTTTTAGAGAGGATCCTTGCACAAACTTAAATAGAAAATATTCTCTGTATTTTCATATTTCATATTTTATATTTCATTAATTTTGTAAATTTGAAAATATTTAAATATTAAATATATTATTTATACACGCATTTATTATATTTATTACACATGATAATGTTTCTAAAGAAAATTATTGCGTTCTGTGGAAAGTCGTAAATTTGTCATGAATAATTTGCAACGTTTTTCGCGCTTGAAAGTTTGAAGTTCAAGTTTGTTCTATTTTGTAAAAAGCTGACAGAAAAAAATATATGATATGTATTTTGGGCAGAAATCAAGATATTAATTACTTTTATCCATCATTAGCAATTTAATAAACTTATGATAACCGTCTTTATTCCCGTTGTACATAAAGTATCCGATGTCCCACTATAACTTGTATGAGCAATGTCTAGAATTTCTGCCCAAAATACAGCTTTGTAGTTATTATTATATAGATGTATAAGTTGCGTATTTTAAATGTACTGAAAAAAACATGTTTGGTATTTGTGACTATAATTACATGATAAAAATTATGGTTAGCAGCTCTATATTTACAGTTATTATTATTATTATTATGTTAGTAGTAATTATACAATTTTATATATCGAAAAAATACATAATATAATTATAATTCATAGTCATTTTCGGTGTCAATTATGCATTCTTTTTGTACAAAGAACTATATACTTAAATATACAATATTAAGTGAAAATGGACCGAGAAATATTCAACGCAAATAAGTGAAAAGGCGGATCTTGATGCCTAATAATAATATTTTTCTGTGAATTTTCCAGTTCCAAGAAAACTGCGCATTGATTATTATCTGTCAGTTTTGAAACACAGTCCTAGACTGAAACTAGAGTACGTAATATCACAAAATTAAATTGACAAGCAATTTAATATTACGGATGCTAATAAGCATCTAAAAATATCTAAATAATTTATTGCAAAAAATATCACTCAAATTCTTCGAATCCCAGTTGAGACTTTCTTCGCAATAAATTCTTTACAGTGTTTTAAAGATGCTTATTAATATCTGTAATATTAAGTTGCTCGTCGATTTAATTTGTGATATTATATAAATATAATTATCATTTCTAATATTATAGCAATTATAAAAATTATAATAATTATAAAAATGAAACTCCTAATTATTATTATTGTACTATACAATTAATCCTAAATACCAAACACTTTTCTCTCAGTGTGTAATCTCGAAAAATCTCGTTACTATTGCACCAGTTATATTCGTGTTTTGCCGAAATTCACAATGTTTCGACATCATTAGTGCCATTTTCGTAATACGCCTCTCGTATTCAGTTTCTTGTGAATAATTAAACGATTAAGACGCGTGTCAATCCGTTCATTGATTAGAACGCAAAGGAGTTTCGCGCGACTCGCAACATTCGGCGTGAACGAAATTATTGGAAATTCTCGCGGTGTGTTTCCGGGAGTTCATATTACGCTCGTGTCTAATGTAGGGCATAGTAAATTTACTCGCAGTATTTCTCCATGAGATCTCTTCGCGGGGAGAAAGAGAGAGACAGTAGACAGCTTTGCGGTGCTTTACGCCGTTCACCGTTCAAGCGAACGCGTAAATTATGCGAGGCATTACGTATTATAATATGATTTAAGGTATTCAGTTAAGATTAGAAATCCCGCGGAGAGATTCCTCAGGCTCTCTGCTCGTCTCTCCGAGAGATTTCTCGCCGCGAGCGTCTCTAAACGTGCCAGATCTTCCTCGTCTCTTTAAACATATAAATCTGGAAATTTGCGAAGTCACAAGCAATCACGCGGTTAACTTGAACACTTACAACCATGACATGAACACTTACAACTGCTATATTTGAAGGGCAACCCATATTCTCAAGCACGCGCGGATTTAAGAGGATCCAAAAGAGAAGATCCGTGAGATTTTCTTTACTCTTAGATTTATAGGTATATAGCTTCTTCTTCTTCTTATTTGGGTGGCCCAGGTTTCGGAGAGATCGGATAAACGTGGCCAAAGGTATATAGCTAATGATATATAAATGTCATTCCGTGGCGTCCAATTGTAGCGAGACGAATTATTCGAATCTGTCGATAGACATCCCGGTGTCTACGACAGACAGGACTAATTTCCAGATGGTGAATGGTAAATCGTGGGCGGTTTGCCTTAGAAAGCGAAGCACTTTGTCGTTGTCGTTGTCGTCGTCCTCGTCGTCGTCTCCGTCGAATGAGTTAACGAACAGGTGTTTCTCTCTCGTTTGGCCGATAACGCCCGCGCATAAATTGCTCGTTTAGTAACTCGTGGTCCGGTTCATTCAACAACCGTCGAAACTATTTCCAACCGACAGTATGTCCGTCTTTCTTCGATTCTCGCGTTGTTCCCGTTATCATTGTCTGTACGAGAGCAGCAGAGTTTGCGCGACAATTCCATAATAAGGCAATAACACGAGAGTGCATTATGTGCGTGGTTTACACGAAGTTGCATCAGAAGAGCCACCGAGTATGAATTTAATAGGGGAATACTTTTTTAGTAATCGTTTGGTTTTATTTCTACATTTTCTTATGTATCCTTCTTTATGGAAACCAAAAATTATCATAATAATGACGCTACGCTTAAGAAAAAATTGATATTTGAAATTAAGAATGAAATCTTTATTCACATCGTTACGAAATTAAAATAGTTACGAATTGTTATTCTTCAATTATTTAACCCTTACCATACCATCTACAATTTGGTGCCTCATCCATACCATCAAGGGTCACTTCAAATCTCTTCGTTTTTTTACCTCTTAAAAATAATTCAAAAAATCTCTAAAAATTCACCAACATACTTTCAACTTTCTAGAATAAATATTGACTCTTTATTTTGGAAAATAATAAAATGTAGTATAATTTATAATTACCGAAAGACTCAAAGAAACTTGCACGAGCAGGAATCGCTCGGCCACTAGTTACCCATATAGTACGGTAAGGGTTAAAAATTAATTTAAAGTTGGATCAACAAAATAATTGAAGCATAATTGACAGCAATTTTGTAACAATGTGAGTAATGATTTTATTAAATTTGTTTCACACACACAACTAATTTTTCCTTCAGTGTAGTATTGTTATTATAATAATTTTCAGTTTCCATGAAAAAAATAAATAAGACAACGATTAATAATAAAACGATCCCCTAATCGTCACAAAAAAGTGAAAGTTGTCTCTCCTTTAATTATATAGGCCGGTATTCATACACTGAGAAAAAAAGTTAACTTGACTAAACGCGTTTAGTTCGTAATGATTATTTAGTTCAAATATTTATATATTTAGATTAACAAAATCATGTAATTTAAAACATGTTATTTGTTTCAATTAACAGATATATTTAGTTGAATTAACAAATATTTGCTTGACAATCCGTGAACGCTACATTTAGTTGAATCAATTAATATTTTTTTGAAACAGCAACTTTTTTTTCTCAGTGTAGTCAGATCTTATATTCAAGACCGTCTAAGTACAGTCTTAAGAAGTTACGAACCAATCAGATAGCTGTATTAGCGTCTTAAGCATTACTTAAGATAGTCTTGAAACAACAATGGATTATGTGAATACCGCCCACAGACACAGATCTGAAAATAATTTTGTTGGTCTATCAAAATAATTATTTAGAATCTTAATAATAATAAGCAATACTGCAACAAGTTTTGATATTTCAGTTTTACCAATTTGAGCATCCTACATAATTATTTTGATGGTTCAATAAAATTATTTCCAGATTTGTATCTAGTTAAATTTTTAGATACTCCAACAAAACCGTTCTTTCTATGTGCTAAATAGGTTAACTAGTTTTCAGAATTATAGAAATATCAACCTAGAAAAAAAATTCTGAATATGTACCACACCAAAAAGGCGTTTAGAGATTAATTCGACTATATATTGTTACTGACCGAATAGGATCTCGACGGGTTGAGAGTCATTCAACTAAGGATACCATTTCATTTGGCGTTCGTTCGCGAGTATCATTTCATTCTTGTTATTTATCAAATATTAAACAAGGACAAAATAATGCTCGTGAGCATTGTGAACGCTAAGTGAAACGCAGCTTAAGAAGAAAAAGCTGCTTCAGCCTGCAAGCTCCGCGATTCATGATCAACATCATCCTCCTAGTCATTAATTTCGTCATAGACTCAAATCTATATTTTTTTCCGTGCGCGATTACTATAAGAAACGGCCCAATTATACATTTATTGATTCGCGTTCGGTGTCCCTCGATTGCGTTGATTAATATTCGTCCTACCGTCAGTTGATACAATAAGGGTACAATCAGGATAAAATTAGATAAAAACACGTCCGACACGTTCGCAAAAGAAATAGTAACGGATACCGCCGATAATTGTACATTGGAAAAATTAATTGCGTTGTTTTGCCCCGTTGATTTCCGCGATTTATATATATATATATTCGCGTATTATACAATTTATCTGCTCCAATTTTATCTCTTTACCTCGCGCGATATTATTTCGTTAGGTACTATACGAAAAATATATCTGAAGCGTTCGGTTGTGGTAAATACGATCCTCGTTCGTTTAATTCAGTTCGTTTGTTACGTGAGATCGAGACGCGGATTGATTTCGTCGGTTTCGAGACGAGACCGCATCGCTATTGGCAAACTGCATAGCGACGTGTGTAGAATGCGTCCGCAGAACGTGAACGAGCTGCCTCACAATCAACGCTAATGAGCGTTTCCAGCGGAAAAGCGGTGCTCTTAAAAGTGGATTTAATTTATCGTTGGAGCTTCTCCTTATTCCCATCCTTTGTCCCGTTTTCCCTTCTCCCAGGAGTAAGATCTTATTTCCTACGAGCGACGCTCCTCGAGTAAATTTGTCCAAATTTACCTACTGACATCTCTGCAAAACACAGCCCGACTAACGAGGAGAATCTCATCTCGGATGATTGTTTTATTCTTGACGTGAATAGAACATCTGTTACGACTGTGCGGGAATTATATTTTGTCATACCAAGCGTTGCCGTAAAATTGATATAGAAATTGATATAGAAAATGGATACAATTATTTCGTATGAAAATGTAGAATCCGTTTCTGGATAACGTTATGCATTATCCTTTATAGGTTAAATATATCATATATACAATATTATTATCTATATTTTATACAGAATATGTAATTAATGTCGATAATATTTTTTATGTAACAATTTCAGTTACAATACTGCTTGATTATTATTGAAGAGTACCTAAAAGCGTGGAGTTGAAACGTTTTAGATTTAATATTCAATAAAAAATTTGAATACACATGTAAGAACTTTTTTTACACATGAATTTATTGTTGGCTCTAATTGGCATTTTTAATTCTATGATTTATATTCTTTAAAGCTTTCTATGTATCTTGTCAATATTTTAATAGCACATTCATAGAAATTAAAATAAAAAATCCTAAATCATATGATATGAAATAAAATTTCAATTATATTACATTTCTGAAAATCTTCAAGATCATTAGGAAATAATGATTTCCGAGATATAAATATTAGATATAATTAAAGATAATTTTGTATAGAATTTATAAAATTGAACTCGTAATTATTTTTATTACATGAGTATCGATCTATAATTTGCAATAGATTTTCGTAATGATATAAATTTTTACCGCTTAGGGTTTAGAAATTGGAAATGATTTTTTATTCTTTGTGTGTAAGTACTACGCAATTTTAATTAATACGATAAGACAAACAATAACTAAGTTTAAAAATACACATAAAATAAATTGTTACATAAAATAAATTGTTCTTTTTGGGTAAGTATTTTTAAGAATGTTTTTTTTTATTATATACAGAAAATATTATGATATTTTTTTAAAAATAAAAATTTATTTTATCAAAAAGAAATCTGCAGAGGTTAATTTATTATTATTTTTTTTTCTTTTTTTTCTCTCTAATATTTTATACATTTTGAAAGAAATAAAATTGTGTGATTTTAATATGTAAAAAAAATAAAATAAATCTTTTGCAGTGACTTAATTTTCTTAATTTTTGAAATCTTGGTTTAGGATTTAGTAATTATTTCTAGAATGCATTATTAAAGCATTGTACAATTATTGGATACTCTGTATATCATATTGCATATATTATAAAAAAAATCACGCTCTTTTTTTTAAAATAAATTTAACGTATAAGCATAGTTAAATATATTTCCGCTTCTTCCAATCAAACTTTGATAGTGAACTCTGAACTCTGAAGGCACGATAAATATAATCGAAAATAGTAATGTATGTACAGTGAGAGCAAAAATATTCGTACAAGGAATTTTTGAATAAAATAGTCTTATTTGTAAAAAATAAACATTAATTAACAATCTTATACAATGAATATATTCTATTCTAACATAAGCAAACGAGCTTTGTATTCCTGATTTTAGAAGCTAAATTTCTCAACTGTACGAATACTTTTTGAGGATCCAAACAGTAGGATTTTTAATTTTCGCTTATTTTTCAGATGATATATTTTCTATAAAATATACATCTTTTTGGTATATATATTTGATATATTTTCTATAAAATATACATCTTTTTGGTATATATAATTTTAAGAAACATACCTATTGTATTTTTTATGAATAAATTGTTAATTACCCAGCAAGAAATAATCGTCAATTAAATATCGAATCAACGTCAAATTAGTGTTGAAATCATCATATCGATATCGATTCAACATCAATTCGATGATTCATTTCTCGCTGGATAATATTTACTTTTTAAAAATAGTTTTTTAAAAAAATATTTTCTTTGTACAAATAACTTTCTGTACTCACTGTATATTATATATATATAAAATTTATTACTGAACCATCTCATTTCTCTAAATGCAGCACATAATATTATACATTTCCAAATAATCTCGAAGAGATTATATTGTCGCGCCTCGTATCTTTCACTTCACAAATATCGTCTACAACATAAATTAATTAACGCGTTCGATCTCCAGTAAGATTTTGAAAGTATCGGAAGCACTTACCTGAAATCCGACGAGAGTTTGCTCGGGTTGCTCCAAGTCGGCGTTCGTTGTCCCCAGCGACGTTGGTCCATCAAAACGGAGCGAAAGACAGTGCACAGCATCTTACGACGATAATTCATCGAAATCTAAGACGAAAAATATTCAGCGTAACGTTATTATCATAACGCGTCGTAAATTACGCGAATAACAATGGCGAGCGGAGGGGTGCGGCGAAACGGTTGGCCAGCGACGTTGTTTGTATGGTGCGTCGCGCTCTGCGCCAACCGCCGTGTCTGTTTACAAAAAAGGCCACCGCGCTATCATTCCTGCGCATTCCTGTCCCGACGCTCGAATTGACGGGTAGCAATTCACCGTGTGCTATTATACGTAGTGTTATCACGCGAAATGTGACGCGATAAGTATTGCGTGAATATCAGAGAAATGCATTGTTCTCTACTAACCGTTTTATTGCTTGCCTACGTGACTAACAGTGAGTGATTCCTGCCATTTGCGCGAATGTATCGAGAAGCGAGATTGCGTATAGGCCGGTATTCATTAGTCCCGAAGTACAGTAAGTGTAGTAAGCCTTAAGGGTGTTTCTCCATGATCGAATTTCCGTACCAATCAGAGGCTGCGCTCCGTTGCATGCGTAATGCGCATGAGGGGTCATTTTATTCTTATTGTAGAGTGTTAAATAAGAATAAAATGATACATTATGCGCATTATGCGTGTAACGAAACGCAGCCCGAATTATTTTAGTATGTTATACAAATAAATCGATCTGAGGTGCCGTCCCATGGATACGAAAAATGGAATCGAAAAACGGAATCAGAATAAGGTGAAAGCCTGGCTTTCCATATGAAGCCAATGCTTAAAACACCTATTGTATATCCGGACTTTTAGCTCGTTTTTACTTTAAGATCATCTTAAGCTATATTCCAAAATGTTTTTTCCGAGGAAAATTTTGCTCGAGATATAATATATATTAATTACTAAAAGTTGTCGAATATTGATTTTCAATAATTTTTTTCTCAAATACCATCAACTTTACAGAAAAACTGCAAGAGACAAAAATTGTTTATTTTCTTCTCATAAAGTTCTGAGAATTTTTTCAGAATTTTTTAATACCGTATATTCTCCTGTTGGCAAAAATAGTTACCAATAAGAAAATGCAGTACTAAAAAGTTGATAAAAAATTCTGAAAAAATGTTTAAACTTCTATGAGAAGAAAATAAACAATTTTGGTCATATTCTTCCAGAGACTCCAGTTGAGTAGCGAGTCTCGCGTGGTTTATCTAAGATTGAAAGGAGTGTCGGAATGTTAACTTTAATGGGCCTTCTATAATAAGCCATTAGTCATAAATTAGAAGTCAGAAGCTAAAAATTGATGACTGATTGGTCAATTTTTAGCTTCTGGCTTCTGATTTATGACTAATGGCTTATTGTAGAAGGCCCATAACGTCTCGTCACAAATTGCTTATGACTGTTTCTCATAGAATCCAACTCGAGCGCGTCCAGCATTGTTCGTCAATTCGGGAGTTTTCTTCGTGTCGCGAAGTGAAGCCCATATCAGAAATTGAGATTGGATTGGAATTTAACAATCAAAAGAAGGAAAACCAATATCAAGTTCAGCAAACTTTGCTTTGATTGGTCAAATTTCAGTCTAATCTCAATCTCAATCTCTAGTCTGATACGGGCTTGAAGTACTACGTGAATGTTGACTCGCGTAACTTATGCTGGATTCACACCGCGTACGATATCTATTGACGGCGTTCGATATCCAATAGGAGAATGTGTTTCCTATTGAGAGACAAAACTGTCGCTAAATTAAAACCGATTTTTTTTTATTGAATGTCGTACGTCGAGATGAATCTAACATTATGTGATGATATTTAGTACATACATATGTATGTACGCGAATTGTATGATTTAAGTGTCGACCGTTTAATCAGATGTTATCTTGCAGAATTTATGTGTTCAAATTACCTACGTTACAGGCGTATCTCGATTTCGAAATCTCTTCAGTGTCTCGAGTATAAATTTTCTGACGATTTGTCCGTTCCTGGCGAAAATAAAAATCGGAACGTAAGTCAAATGTAAAAGGAGGTGAAAATTGAGACAATGTAAAATTAAGCGTAAACCTTTTATGTTTCGTTATTTCAATTTTTGCCATCTACCATAGAAAATTAATACTGGAAAGCAGTGATTAATTATTTTGAGTGATAAAAGCACCGCTTTTAAGACTCAAAATAAGTAATTTTCGGTATTAAATTGAATTTTCGTAAGAATAGAAACTTCGTTTACGCTTCTATTACTCTCTCCTTGCATTCGACTTATGTTTTGCGCACAATGGAGAAAATATTAGTAACAGAAATAAATATTATAAATATTACAGAAATAAAAAAATGAGAATAGAAATTAATCATATCGCAATGGATACAAATAAGATATATTATATATCATATTTTATTCGTATTCATTGTGTGATACGATTAATCTTTATTCCTCATTTTTTTATTTCTGTAATTAATATTTATTCTTATTGCTAATATTTATTCCACTGCGCACAGAGCCTTATTCTTCAATCTTTGAATGCATTTCGTTTTATATGAATGCGCATGATGTATTCATTTCTTCTCTAATATTCAGTGAACAGCAAGAATAAAATGATACATCGTGCGCATCATGCATGAAACCGAACCGAACGCACCCTTTATTTTCGCCAGGAACGCTTCATGATTGGCTGCCGACTTGACTCGCGTTGTATATCGCGCGGCATCGGTGTGAAGTTGGGAACGTTCGAATATTTCGCGACACTTCAGGTATAACTTGGCGGAACATTGTGGTCACGAAAGCGGATCGATTCGCGAGTCCAGCGCGGCGCGTTACGTTTAATTAGTAAGTGCATTCGTAATGAGCACTGAAATTTACGTCACACTATCGACAATGCGTTATCGACAGTGTATTGTCGACAATGTAACGTAAATTTAACATTTGTGTATCGGTTATGCATTGAAACGCCTCCGTTCGCGACTCGTCATTCTGTTGGTTCGTGACGTCACGGGCGTCGAATGGCTCGCGGTTTTTTATGCGACTGTTCTTCTTTCCCGATAATTGCAATATCTTCATCGTAATTGCAATATATGAAGTGGGTGTCGCGCGTGATTAACAGAATTATTGTCGGGAGTGCCGTGCAAGAGTCGAGCAATCATCATATTGCTCGATAATCGTGTACGTAAATTGAACACGATCGTAATTAACCGCGAATGAGTGTGCAAGTGCAAACTGACCTAACCTGAGAGGAGGACGAGGCCTGGGGGGAGGCATCGGGCAACGGCGGAGCAACCACAGGGTGAGTAAAACTTATTATATGTACACATGTATTTATATACACATAATATTATGTTGTTTATCATATTTGTGGTTTATATATTTGTGGTATCGAATGTTTATTTCCGCGTAATTGCAATTAACACACTATGATCTACCATTGATGATTTATTTAAAATAAATTAAATAATTTAAATAACGATAAAAAAAAAGTTAGTAACAAGTTATATTTCCCCAAAGGAGATCTCTTTCTAAAATATTAAAATTTTATTAATTTTTGTTTAATTTATATGATAATTTTATTAATTACTTTTTAAAAGTACGTAACAGTTTTATTAAACATCTCTTTTGAAAATTATTTAATAATTTTATTGAACGTCTTTTTGGAAATTATTTATAACGATTTTCAAAGGTAGATAAAAATTCAATGCATGCAATAGCTTTTCCTATGATGTTACTCTCTAACGTTGTAGTATAATTTGGATATATCTATATTTTACAGGTTCAACGCAATTTACAACTCCGCTGCTACGCATCGTTTGGTAAGTTTAAGTTGTTCTACATCAAATAATGTAATCAGGATTGGAAAAGTTACTTTGTAAAAGTAATTAGTTACGGCTACAATTTTTTTCTCTCAAACAGTAACTAGTTACCGTTATAAATTATCGTAATTATCGTTTTGTAATTATTATTACAAAAAATAATCACCAATTATTCATTGAGCACTTTATTTTGGTCATATATTAAGGAATAAAACTTGTTATAAAGTAACTATGAGAGTAATTATTAGTTATTAATTACCAAAAAATGTAACTAAACTTTAAGATAAGTTAACAGTTATAGAAAAAAGTAACTCTAATTGTAACTTGTTACAAATAATGAATCTCACTTCCCAATCCTGAATATAATATATTTAACTCTTATTTTATAAGACAATTTAGTGATATATTGACGCAAAAATATATGTGTATAAGATATTTATAAAGGAAGGAATATTATAAATAAATAAAATAAAAGTAGGACTATATTAACCGATTGATTACATGTAAATAATTATTCATGATGTATTTCTGTATTAAATCGCCATGTACTTATTATTTTACACAGAAATATATTTGTAAAAATAAAATAAAATTGTTTTCGTTCACTTTTGTTATCTATGATTCAAGGTTCACTGTAGGGCTCGTTTTCACAATATATGGGGTTACCTAAAGATTAAAGATTACCAGCAGATTCATCAATGAAATTCATTCATGAATTTCTTGGTTACCTTTAATCTTTAGGTAACCATATATTGTAAAATCGGGCCTAAAAGTTTAAAATTAATTGAAAAGTAGAGTGGAAACAGATTATATTATATATGTTGATTTCTTTAAAAAGATACTTAACATATTAGACAGAGTAAGAAACAATACTTTTTTGTGAAATATTATATTATATATGTATGTATGTACAAATTATATTATTCCATGTCATTTTGATTTTCCTAGCCACGTACCTTTTTTTCATAGAACACAAATGATAAGATTTTCATGTCGGGATTAATATTGTTAACGTGTTCGTTCATTAGTTGCGCCGCGTTCAGTGATATGCACGTGAAAAAATGACAAAATTGTTTACGGACGACTGTACTTTCGTATATTACCTACACTCGGCAAAGCGTTCACACGGTGACATTAATAAAGCTCATCTCGCATCCGCTCTCGTACTCCGTCCTTCTCCCCTGTCATCCCCTTTTCATCCTCATTCTCGTTTTGTAGGAGCCATTGGCGATATATAGAGAAATCCGTAGTATCCTTCCCTCGAGCAAAAATCCTATTATGGACCTGATTCTACCCGCGCCGCCATCTTAAAAAGATGAGAAAATTATGATATAAACCGGTATTGGCGTCGCGGAGAGGATATTACGTGTGGGTTACGTGCCGAGTGGTAGTCATATTTATCACTTATTGAATCGACGGGACGACCAGCAGAAGTCCAATATAATCCTACAGTACTGTATGTGTGTAGATCACTGTTGTCAATAAACAGTCAGCGACTCCAACGTACGGTTTACCGTGGTATTTTAACGAAAGTATTTATTTTAATATCGAGTAACGGAGAGATATTTTACCACCTTATCATCATTATTATTCTCTCTATTTATATAATAGACTTAACTATAGAGATTCAAAACAAATTTATTGTAAAAACTTATGGGAAAAACGGCGATTTTGTTGAAAGATCTAAAACTTTGCTGGCTGCAGAAAAATAATATTGTTAGACTATCAAAATAATTTTATTGGAAACTCAAACTGGTTGCTAGAATATCAAAATTTTTTGCAGCATTGCTCAACATTTCTTATAGTTTCTGGAATAATTACTTTGATGGTCCAACCAAATTATTTTCAGGTCTGTATCTAATAAAATTTGTTATTTTTTTTATTAGCTACAGATCTGAAATCGTTCTTTCTATGAGAGTCGAAGAATTAGTTTGCAAAAATACTTTGCAACCGATTGCTACATTGTAATTTTTATTAAAGAAGCTTCTGCGCGGATAAATAAGCACAGTGCTCTCACGACGTTATGGACGAAGTTCATTCGAGATAAGTTTATGCGCGTATTAAGTAGCCGAAGTTTCTTTCAAGAACATACTCTAAATGCATATAACTGTTCAATTTTTACCTCCCGCTGTGAAGTTTCAACGAACTGATTTAAGTACTTTTATTGTTCAGCGCGTGATAAAGTTGCGCTGTAAAAGGGTATCGCGGTGAATGATTTTATCGGCGAAATTCAATTACGGGGCACACGTCTAATCGGGGATTGTATCTCTAGTTATTTCTTAACTTATGCCAATATTTTCAAATCATGCTTACCGTCCAGCAAAAAACTTGCGAGCTGCGTTTTACAAGTAATTTTTACTCTCTAAATCTGAATCAGTGGATAATCACTGATATCAGTGCCAAGTATGCCACTATTCACTAATCACCCAGTGATGTATTTGGCATTGGATAATCAGTGAAGTTCAATTAAAAAAGAAAGAAGGTTTGAGCATTATATATTCTAGTATTGATATTTATATGTTAATTTCAATCTTCTAATACTATATTAATTGAATTTATGCACTAAAATAAAATTAATTAGATCACATAATAAAGGTTAGCTATAGGTTAGGAATTTCACATTTCACTCACTGATTACCAGTGGCATACTTGGCACTGATATCAGTGATTATCCACTGGTTCAGATTTAGAGAGTATCTTGTAGAAATTCTAGATTAGAATTTCTACTGAAAAACATTTACACTGGAAAAAAGTTTCATTGCATAAATTAAAATTTTGGCAGATTCAACCAGAAAGAGATATAAATCAGACACCTATGGTTAAATTTATCAAACATTTTAATCGAGATCACCAGTAATTCAATTATGATAATCAGAATTCCGATTGATATGATCGGAATTTGTTTTGTTTGTATTTCTCGTTCATACAAGCAGAATATTTTTCTTGATATATCTACTTTGATGTATAGAAAAAATGATTTTGTTGAAGTCTCTCAAAATTTAGGTAGATACAAATTTGAAAATAATTTTGCTGAATTTTCCAAATAATTATATAGGAAACTTGAACAATATCATAAAAAGTTTAGAAATTTTAGCAATCAGTTTAAGCGTCCTATATAATTATTTTGATACTCCATCAAAGTAATTTTTTAATCTCTATATGTAGCTAAATTTTAAGATACTTTTTATCTACATAAAAAAGGTAAAACTTTTTTATGTAGATAAATTTATTGATATTAATCTAATACGTTGTGGTACTTTTGAAAAATTTCCGGATGAGCATTCTAATGAGTACTAAAGGTAGTTCCGCTAGGAAGTATCCAGATAATTTTGCGGGTAGCTTAAGGAGCAGCTAAAAATTAATCGAAGCCGCACGCGCGAATGATAAAGGTTTTTGCACGCGGATGGCAAAGGTCAAACAGCGAATCCGTTCAGCCCCGTGTATGCACTTATGTGCCTTTTTAAAATAACTCGTCGCATCCGAGTGATCGAACGATTATATATAATGGACCACAGACATTCATAGACTATATTCTCCGGTAGTTGGGCGGCGACTAAATCCGCGCGCAAGTGACACCTAAAAATAAAAACATATGCGAGGATAAGACGATCTCGCAATCAAATTCTAAATTGAATGATAATGTGAATCGATTTTAAGGTATTCTCGCCGAGTTATTCCTAAGTTTATTACAGCTTCTCTTCCCGCGTTTCCACATTAGCGAATTAGATATTAAATTTTGCCCTCGAAAGAGCTTCGAGTATCAAAATAAATCTCGCGGTTAGGAAATTCTAAGTTAGAGTTGTACTAAGATTATTAGATCAATAATTAGATTCATATCATTAGAAAAATATAATATACTATATACATATATATAATGAAATATTGATATCTATTATGTGCAGTTTTACTGTTTTGCAATTAATTAATTTAGACTAAACTAATATAACTGATATGTACACTGAGAAAAAAATGCTATTGATTCAATTAAAGTCTATATTACGGGCTGTCACTAACATAAGTGATTAATTCATGATACATGAATTAATCACTTATGTTAGTGACAGCCCGTAATATAGACTTTAATTGAATTAATAGCATTTTTTTCTCAGTGTACGGAGAGAACGATTTTGCTAAAGTATCCAAAAAATTTAGCTGGACATATGAAAAAATTTTTTCTAGCAATCAATTTGAATGTTCTACCTAAAAATTTGATGGTCTAACAAAATTATTTTCAGATCTGTAGCTAAATTTTTAGATGCTTCACATCAAAATCGTTCCCTCCGCGCGGTCGCACAATTCAGTTTGTATGTCTCTCTCTTTTTCTCTCCTTTGCTTTCTTTCTTTCTTTATTTTCGTATAATTTGTGCACTTCTATCTTCATATTTTATTTGTATTATTTTTAATTTATTATTTTTGTTAGTCTGTTAATTTTGTACATTTTTCCTTTGTTTTTTCCTCTATTTACTTAATATGTTTTCGGAGGACTTAAGCCTTTTTTTGATAGCATCGATTCTTTATGGCCACATATTTATTGCCGTGCGTATTTATTGTTCAAATTCAGTAATTATAAATCTTTTTAGAAAAAATGTTAAACAATTCATTTTTTTTTATGTTACTTACGTTATCGATTCTTACATTATCCTCATTAAAATATAGTTATTGTTAGTATTTATTCTTTGATACGAATTATGTCATTTTGATTTCACGAAATTAATTAATATCAATTAAATGGGTTTTATACAAACTCACTGTGTTACAAATTTTGGCTTGTTCCTAAATTCTCTTCCTAGAATTACAGAATATAAATAAGTACCTTCTGTCTATCAGTCTCTCTCTCTCTCTCTCTCTCTCTCTCTCTCTCTCTCTCTCTCCTTCTATTTCTTTCTTTTCTAATTTGAACAACAGTATCTTTTATCGCGTTTGGCAACGGATTCGATGACTATTTTCGCAGAATGCGAGCATGATTAATCTCTAACTTTCTCACGCGTGAGTGTACTGGATCGTTTACGGGTTGTGAGCACGACGTTGTCGACGTGAGATACGTCGAATGCGTAAATTGGCTATATGAACAAAGCTACTTGCACATTGTAGGATTGCTCTTCACATTTCTGGAACGATGCACAATGATTTCAATCAAAAAAACCTCATACGCAGGGATTTTTCAATAGTTCTTATTGTTTTTACAAAATTGCAGTCTTTCGTGAGTATTTTTGTACGATTTGTTTTGATTCGACTTAATAATCAACTAATTCAACAATATGCGTTATGGTGATTTGTGTGTTATCGAATTGGAAATGTATTATCGAATTTTATTTCTTTGTTTTATATCGATCGTGGAAAGGGATAAAACTTTCTTTTCATTGACGTATTGTTACGACGGCAAATGATAAGAATTTCCACATATAATTGATTAGGAACGCGTACAAACGAACAGTGAAAATTGATAGCGAGCTTTTAGGAGAGATTAAACATTACGTACAATCGAATAATGTTACACGTATCGTACAACTAAGCATGCAGCTTAAAACAGCATTGAAATTAACATCCTTTTATGTTAGATACGCATCCTTATTATTTATCAAGTGTTACACAAGGATAAATAATAAGGATGCGTACCTAACAAGGACAAATAACGCCTAGCATTATGAGCCAAATGGAGAAGACATCTATAGACATAATACAGATAGACTGAGCATGTGCGACGCGAACATGCAAGAAAGAATGAACATATTGAATTTTTCATTATCTTTCTAACAGAAGAAAGTAGAGGCGTATTTGCCTATACCTATGGCAGACACGTCCCCCACTTTCTTCTATTAGAGAAAGAACAAAAAATTCAACGTGTTCCCTGTTTCTCGCACGCACTGGACAGCAAATCCTTTGTCGAAATACGGTATGCTCGGTGTATCTTAAAGCTCTAGAATACTGTAGATACCAAAGTAGCACATTCCTTTGATGTGAGCCGAAATACCGGCAGCCTTCCTATTAGTTATTTCGATCGCCATTTCGATTTAGCAGTGTGTAGTCCAATAAGCGCTTTGTCTTATTGATATAGGGTATGGTTAGTAGGTCCAAAATGGAGAATCTATGTGCTACTTTATGTGTGTGTGTGTGGTATCTAGAGTTTTAGTCTATATTGTCTACGAACACAGTCAAAGAAGAAATACTTAATCTCGAGCTACTCGATATATACATATATACTAAGTGCATCAAGTACCAAGAGGTCACTAAGCAATCAAATTAAATAGCAATTTAATGTGAATGGCTATATTCAGTAGAAAAAAAACAACTTTGCAATTGTTGTAAAATTTTTTAATACGATTGAACTTGCTCTTAGTTCTTCACTGGATCTACATGTATAAACCAATTACATCAAGAATTTTACAATTACAAAGCTGCTTTTTCTGCTGAACGCAGCCATCGATTGAACATGAAAGTAAAAATCACGATTGCGCTACTAGATGCGAACACTAATATTGATAAATTTTAAATATTGAAACATAAACATTCTAAATAATATAAATAACGACAAATATTTCAGTCTCAATTACACATGATAATAAATCAATATTCTTGAGTTATTGTTTTAGCGCTCTACAATGATTCTAATAGATGTCTATATAGCTTTCATATTCTTTATATTTAGTATTTATTCTTTTTTACACGACTTTTTACGTTATCATTTCACTATTCTCTGAAATTAATTAACACAAATTAAATGGGTCTTACAAACCCACTGTGTCACAGATTTTGGCTTATATCCCTAAGTTTTTCCTAGAATTACAGAATACAAATACAATAAATAACAAAAAGAGGCTACAAGCCAGATTTTTATATATTTCAAATTTTTGGAACATACGTACTCTGATGTTAACATTGAATTTAACTAAATTGCATGATTTCTTTAATAATTTACAAATATTATTACCAAATTTATTACAAATAGATACCTTTTATCTATCAGTCTGTCTTTCCCTTTTTCTCCCTCCCTTCCTCCCCCTCCCTCTCTCTCCCCCTCCCTCTTCCTTTCCCACTGTCTCTTTCTTTCTCTTTCTCTTCCTTTTATTTCTTTCTCTTCTAATTTAACAACAGTATCTTTTATCGCGTTCAACAACGGATTCGATATTTTCACAGAATGCGAGCGCGGTCAATCTCTAACTTTCTCACGCGTGAGTGTACAATCGTACGCATCGTTTACGGACCGTGCGCATGATCTTGTCGACGTGAGATATGTCGAATGCGTAAATTGACCATATGAACGAAGCTACTTGCACATTGTAGGATCGCTCTTCACATTTCTGGAACGATGCACAATAATTTCAATCGAAAAAACACATACACGGGGATTTTCCAATAGGTTTTATTGTTTTTACAAAATTGCAGTTTTTTGTGAGTATTTTTGTACGATTTGTTTTGATTCGACATAATAATCAACTAATTCAACGACATGCGTTATGGTGATTTGTGTGTTATCGAATTGGAAATGTATTATCGAATTGGATATGTATTATCGATTTTTTTTTCTTTGTCCTGTATCGATCGTGGAAAGGGATAAAACTTTCTCTTTATTGACGTATTGTTACGACGGCAAATGATAAGAATTTCCACATATAATTGATTAGAAACGCGTACGAATGAACAGTGAAAATTGATAGCGAGCTTTTAGAAGAGATTAAACATTACGTACAATCGAATAATGTTACACGTATCGTACAATTAAGCATGCAGCTTAGAATAGCATGGAAATTAACGTCCTTTTATGTTAGATACGCAATTTATTACCATATTTCTCAAATATTGTTTCTCTGAATTATATTGAAATTGATATTAGTCGATATAAATTGATATTAGATATGTCTCTCTTAAATTAAATTTTTAAGTAGCTGATACCTACTTTACGAAATTTTTATTATAGCTTTATGATAATTTTTTGTAATAGAGCATTTCAAATCTGATGATAAATATTTTAAAGACATGATAATTTTTACAAATAAAGATGTTGAATTTTGTTATTATCAAAGGCATGAAATTTAAGAGAACACCTTTATACTTACCATCTCTGAGCGCGCGAAATTCTAGTCCTATTATTTATAATTTTTAAACTTCTCATTTCTTTTCATTTGAAAACTTATCGTTATAATGTGTGACGATAATATATGATTCTATAAGATTAGTAGATTTTTTATTTATTTATTTATTTTAAATTAAAATAAATTTAATTTAAATTAATTCCGCTTAAAAATGAGCAATAGGACACACGTAATAAAATATCTCTGTTTAAAATAAAACTGAAATTAATTATAAAAAAGAAGTTATAAGGAAACGAGGTTATTATGTTAAATATAGTGTAATGAAATAATTTAAAATAATCCGAATATTTCTTTATAATTAGCGATCTATTACATGATACATTACAGAAAAACCTGAAGATACTTTTTATGCGATGAATCGTCGTCATTGCGGGTTTGTATAATACCGATCGTGATGGTTAATTCAAGGGTTAATCCTACAGTGGATAGAGATCCCTAGAGAAAAGAATAATATTAGTAATATTATTATTTTTATTTATAATATTATTCTTTTTATTTGTAATAATATCCATTGAATATAAGTTCGTAGGACGTACTTTGCAGGCATGTACTGGATCAAATATCCGAGTGTTAACGAAATACATTATTAGGCCTACAACAAATCCCGTCAAGAAAGGGATCATCTGCAATGTTATGTTCATGGAATAATATTTTAAGTTGTTTATACGCAGGCTTTTTTTAGAAATTCAATTAAAATTGGAATATCTAATATATTTTATGTAACGTACATATTATGCGCACAGACATGAAATTTCCTTGACATAAAATTATTTGTTTTGCAAGGACACAAAATCTATAAATTAGCTGAACATTATTACAAAAATATTAAATATAAGAAAATTTTGTCATTAATTTGTCATAAAATATTAATTTAGCACGACGACGTACCAACTCCAATAGAATTATTTCCACCATTGTAATTAATTAAGTATTTATTATTGCTCAATCAAATGATATTTCACGACACTCGCGAGCCATAAAATGTCGTCCATCAAAACAAAAGAAACTTATTTAACTTGATATTTTTTTAAAATACAATTTTACAAATGTAATACTATTAATATGATAACTCTTGTTTACTCACTTTTGACGTTTCTATTCGTTGCTTATTTCTCACGATTTGTTTGAAAATATTCGTTAATGCTCAAATACTGTCTACTTCGTACTGTCCGTTACGGATGTCGAACGCTGCTCGCGCTATACTGGTGTTCGCAACGTTGGAATCATTTCATCCTTGCTATTTATCAAGTGTTACACAAGGATAACAAATAACGCCTAGCATTATGAACCAAGTGGAGAAAATATCTACAGACATAGTACAGATAGACTGAGTATAATATGCGGCGCGAGACACGTGCAAGTCTGCCTACGCCTATGGCATATACATCCCCTACTTTCTTTTATTAGAGAGAGAATAAAAAATGCAATGTGTTCCTTCCTTCTCGCATGCATTGGTCAGCAAAATTTCTTATCGGCATCCGGTATGCTCTGTCTATCTACACATATTATGTCTATGAACACAGCCAAAGAAGAAATGTTTAATCTCGAGCTACTCGATATATACGTATATACTAAATGCATCAAGTACCAAGAAGTCACTAAGTGATTAAATAGCAATTTAATGTGAATGGCTACCGTTCGGCAGAAAAGACAGTTTTGCGACAGTTGTAAAATTCTTTAACATGATTGATCTTGTTCTTAGTTCCTCACTGAATCTACATGTATAAATCAATCATATTAAGAATTTTACAATTGCAAAGCTGCTTTTTTTGCTGAACACAATCATTGATTGGACCTAAAAGTAAAAATCATATTTGACTGGCGATTGCGCTATTAGATGCAAATACTAATATTAACAAATTTTAATATTGACAAAGTATTGAAACATAAGTATTTTAAACAATGTAAATAACGAAATGTTTTAGTCTCAATTATACATGATAACAAATGAATATTCTTGAGTTATTTTTTTGGCGTTCTACAACGATTCTAATAGATGTCTCTATATAGCTTTCATGTTTTTTATACTTGGTATTTATTCTTTTTTTGTGCACTGAGAAAAAAATATAGTCAATTTTAATAAATATTTAGTTCAATACTGCCAACTAAATATTTACTTACAATAAATAAATATTTGTTTAGTAAAAAAAATGATTGTTAAATTAAATTAACATTTCTTGTATCAAATAAATATATCTTTATATTTAATAAATATTTAGTTGGCATGTATTCAACTAAATATTTATTAAAATTGACTATATTTTTTTCAGTGTATGAATTATATTAACATTTTATTGTTCTTTGAAATTAATTAACATAAATTAAATGGGTCTTACAGACCCCCCAGCATCAGTAACTGTATTAGAGATTTTGGTGTGAGCTCCTGAAGGTTAAACGGTGAACGTGCAGTGCAGGATTGTTCCATTTTAAAAGCTCGCACTAGAGGAGTTTTACCCACTGCAAACTACTTCATTACAACCTTGGGATTATAACTGTGTTCACATAATTTTCTCGAAACGCATTCCCTAGCGGTTTATCGTTCCAGTTTCATCGTGGACTGTCATAATTATCGTGAAAATCCTGGTTTTCAACATATATTGTCGAGAATTATTCTTTCTCATTCTTTCTTTCGGATGAAAAACGTTTTCTAGGACAGTGTATATGCTTGTTGATTGTTTGGATTACAAGTTCGTTTAGCGGTTCGTTTGCTACTCATTACATATTAATATATCTCTACAAATTACGTATTAATACACAGTAAAAAAGAAAATGTTAATTTTAACATTTTTTACATGTCCCAGGAGATCCACTCTAAATTTTAAGTTAAAGTAACTCATTCGTCTTGTGTTATTTATTAACGAACTAATAATGTTAAATAATTGACACAATACTTTACATTTATATTTGTTAT
>NW_017295610.1:36303-39632 GCF_001594075.2 Trachymyrmex cornetzi
GTATGTTCATTTTACATTGAAGTAATAATCAAAATGTGGTAACACAAGAAAAATTCTACATATGGACGCACGATTTTTTACTGTGTATATTCTAACATAGATTTATTTTCTTGGCTGTAAACTTTTTTATAGTTATTTTATTTATTATTCTACAAACGCATATTTTATAAAAGATTAGATTTCTCTATTGCTTGCCACATTTCTGTGTAACACATTTCTGTGTATTCCATGGTATATAAATATCTTTTATATCGGTTGCGTTTAGCAGATAAAGTAGCTTTGTAATTGTTGTAATTCTTGTCTATTAAACGTTCGCTAGCGATTTTTTTTTTATAATTTTACTTCATAGCATACGTTTATTATAATTTTAGAAACGTGTAACAAAATTTTCGAACGGTTGAAAGTGCAACCTGATGCACTGACTTCTACTGAACGCAGCTACTGTCTTTCAATTGCATTATTATGCATTACCATCTCTTGTTGAAATTTATGCAAAAGTTTATGATGCTGCTCGATCGTGTTACTCGTGATATCAGCAATTTGTTAGTTGATATGACTTTATTCCTCAAAAGAGAGATAAGTATACAGGATATTTGAAATATCTCCAATTAAATTTAACTACAATATAATTTAAATCACATTTAGAAGGCATGCAACGTTAGCAGAATAAAATATATTTTGTAGATATACTACCTTGTATTTTCATTACAGTGTCGTTTATTACAGTTCATTACACATTCAGATTTTTATAACTACTTTATATTAATTTTACGTAATAATTGAGAAAGTGCGATATATTATAATCAAATTGTGAGTTAAAAGCATTCTATAGTTTCATTTCTCCTGATGTTATTAAGTATAAGTTGTTTAAATTATCATGATATAATTATTATCATGTTGTATTCATTATAAGAAGATAACTAATTGTAAGTAATTATACCGTACAAGTATAATTACTTAGTTATATACGCATAAGAACATAACTAACATAAGTAATTATGTACCGTAAAATATAATTGATATCATGATTATAATGCTCGTAGACCTTACATATTGATCAATAGACAAGTTTGGTTGTAATGTTCTTAATTGAGATCATCTTACTGCAAATAATTACATTTATCTTTCGATTTATCGATCAATGCTATGTATGATACCCGTCGCTGAGACAAATGTATCTTTCATAGATACCGTTAACATTGTAGCTTCTCTTGTAACTGTCACGCAAATAGTAGAACAGACGCGTTGTAATCGTC
The DNA here is from genome assembly GCF_001594075.2 of Trachymyrmex cornetzi. Taxonomy (NCBI): domain Eukaryota; kingdom Metazoa; phylum Arthropoda; class Insecta; order Hymenoptera; family Formicidae; genus Trachymyrmex; species Trachymyrmex cornetzi. The sequence continues at coordinate 37,560 of NW_017295610.1, forward strand.
CTATCGGTAATCGATTGTTGCACCTGCCTGCAGTTTGATAAGCTTCAACCAAGTAACACGCAAAATATTCTCTCAATAGTCTTATAACTATGAGCATATAAATATTCGATAATTTCCGATTGAATCGTAAAATAGTGATCTAACGCAGGCATGAACTATATCATTATTATTTCGAAAGAATTATGCAGATTACAAATAATAAGAGATAAAAATAATATAAAAACGGTAAAAACAACGGGCTTGATAAAATTGAAATAGGAATAAAAATTATAAAGTAAAATATAAAATTATATATTATTAATTATGTAATTATTACTCGAAAGTAATAATATAAAAATATAGAAATTATATATAGACATTTTAAATTTGTCGTACAGCTTCTCAAATGAATAATAGAAGAGTATCCGTTTGTTACCATGTATAATTAAAATTGAACATTTCGCGTTATTTACTTGGAATGCTAATGCTTCGATACTTAAAATTTATCGTCATTAGTGTGTGCATCCACTATCACTATCGCCGTTAATCAAACGTATTCTTACTTTTACATCCAACCAATCGCATTCAATTTCTACTTAGCCGCTTAGCAGTTTGTTACATGAAGTAGTCAGTATCATATAAGGGAAGTCCGGGCAAAGAGCAGGATGTATCAAGATTTGGGAAGAAAAATGACTTAATTAAAATTAAAATTAGAAATCTTTTTTATTCTCATAATTCTATTAATGGAATAATAATAATCAGTCTTGAGAAATAAAATTAAATTAAATTAAAAAACTTGAACATTTAAATATCTTTTTAATTAAAATGTAAAAAAAAGAAACCATCCGCTTTGCTCGACCCCTCTGGGCAAAGTGGATGGGTCACTCGAGCAATATAGATGGAATTACAAAAATCAATATCAATGTCGGCAGTCGTAAAAGAAGCTACCAAATCCCCTATACTATAGTGCAGCTTTCATGAGTCCTTGATGTACTGACTGCACTGAGTCTTCGGACGGTGTATTCTTTGGAACACATACTGCGTTGCGGAAAAAAACAAAAGTGAGATGTAAACAATCAAATCATATGCCTTTCGTCTGTCCCTCTGTCTTCCCGGTATTTTCAATGTAATCACATACTGGGTAAAGAGGATGGACCATTCGGTTTACCCCCATTTTACCCAAAGAACTTACTTGGCGTGAATTTGGAAAAGTTAAGATAAGTTTAAGCAATAAGTGAAAAATTTTAATCTCAAATATACACATTTAAAGTCAGAGAATTCTTATAAAAAATTATTCACACTGGTTAAGAAACAGTTACTGCTAATAATTAAACTATACATACCTTAATGAAAATTGCAAGAAACACACAATTTTTTTATTTCTCTATCAAACACGAATGAACGCAATCATATATTGTGCGCACTTTTATGGCGTCGCCAGTCGGTCATTTCTTCAACAGTTAGAGTAACTAAGTATTTGAGATAGTGCTATGAGTAGCACTATCTTAGATAAATAAGCGAAAATAAAAAATATTCGATCTGTCCAAGGAGTTCGCTTTGCTCGGACTTCTATATCTGCTGAATAGAGATTAAGCATTTTTTCTTGGGTGTAGTCTTATCTGTACTTATCGCTTATAATGCTCACGAACATTATTTGTTACCCTTGTTCAACATTCAACGAACAACAAGGATGAAATAATTTCAGCGTTGCGAGCGCCAGTAGAGTGCGAGTATAGAATACAACCTTTGATATTCGTAAGAGATAGCACGAAGTATACTTGGACATAAACCAGTATTTTTAAACAAACTCGTAAAAAGAAACAAAGAATAAAGACAAAAGTGTGTATAAACGAAAGTTATGTTATGTAATTATATAATTTGTAAAATTGTGTTTTAAAAAAATATTGAGTGTTACGTATTTCTTTATGTCGCATTTGTGTTTGTTATTTATCCCGCGCGACTTCGTTACCTACACGCGCGGCGCACCACATTTTTCCTTACGTACGCGACGATGGTGTCTCTGTGAAGCATGTTAGCACCTCAACTTCAAAAATCGGAAATTTTAATAACAGTACTGCTTGCACCCCGAATAGT
>NW_017295610.1:40498-45461 GCF_001594075.2 Trachymyrmex cornetzi
TTTTTTTTTTTAAACTTTTTGCCTAAATCAACGGTACTATTAATAAAACCTATCAGGAATTGTAGAACTATTCGGGGTGCAAGCAGTACTGTTATTAAAATTTCCGATTTTTGAAGTTGAGGTGCTAACTTCACAGAGACGACGATGGTTACCTTTAGCGCGCGTGTCGTCACTGCGCGGCGCTCTCATCTAATCCGCGCGCGAGAAGATCAGAAGGATCTAGAAATCAATCGACCCTCGGCGAGGACACATCGTCCTTCTCGTTACAGCGAACATTACTGTAAACGTGATTACTGTAAAACAGATCAATAAATCTGTTAGTGCTCTCAAGCAGCTTGTGATTCATCCCATTCAGGAGTGAAAGATTGAGGAATATAACGTATTCTTCAACTACGCCCCGCGAAGCAATCGTACCGTGGAACGGCGTGGTGGGCAACAGCCCTTTCATACGCAATATTGAGTTAACGAAGTTTCTTTTGCTTTGGACGACATTTTATAGCACGCGAATGGTAAAATATTATTTAACTGATCAGTAATACTTAAAATAATGGAAATAATAATATATATGTTGGAGTTGATGTGCCATGCGAAATTACTATTTTATATGACAAATTAGTAACAAAATTTTCTTTTATTTAATACTTTTTGTGATAACGTTTGATATATAGATTTTTTTTTGTGATAACTTTTCACTTTATAAAGACCTTGTATTCAAAATAAATAAATTTTATTATTAAAGTAATTTCATGTTTGTGCACGTAACTCGAACATTACATAAAATATATTATTAAAATATATAGAACTCCCAATTTTATATGATTTTCTAATAAAGTTTACGTGTAAACAATTTAAAATTTCATGAATTTACAGATGTGGTCTTTCTTACTGGGATCGCTTTTGGGCGTAATAATGGGCGTTAAGTTATTATGTTTTACAAAGTACTGCTATTCATTTCAATGGGTCGTCGTTTTGACGTTCTGTCATATCACGAGAGTAATCAATAAATATTTAAAAACATATGTGGGGTTATTGATAATAACCTTGATCATCATTTCTGATGAAAAATGTGACGGTTATGTTACTGATTTTATACTTATTGTTAGATCTTTCTTACAAGGATCTTTCTTACGAGGATTTTCTTTGAGCCTAGCAATAATAATGATTTGTAGTGATGTACTACCTTGCTTACCTATTACGTAGTACATATATACCGTAGAATTCACGACATCTAGTAAAAGTGATGTCCTAAAGATGATTCTAGAACTTTTAGCTGAAGTATTATGGATAATAACCTAGATCATCATTTTCCATATAAGAAACAACGATGATTATGTTACTGATTTATCGTGAAATACTTAAAGATTTTTCTACAATTTATTATGTAATTGTTGATTATAAAGAAATTATGAAATAATCAAATTGTTTTAAATTACTTCAATATACATATATTTATACAATAATCCCGTTATCTCATTATTTTTTAATAATTAATTTCAATTTTAGTTTATATAATCAGAGATAGTATATTAAATTCTATTGTTTATTTTTAAGCAGAGGTTTTAAAATAAATAAATAAATCTATTATTCTCATAAAATCACATATTTATTATTCCCTTACATATAATATTATAATGACAATAGTTAATCTAAAACCTATTTATAAAGTAATATTAACGTAAGCCGTTATTAACTATCTTACGATTTCGTTTCTAAATAAATGCTTAATTATATCCTTATCTCAGTAATCAATAATCGATTTTATATTTAACCAGTTAAATTGTATGTACATAAATTGTATGTACATGATTAATATATGATTAAAGCGTTATAATATATGTATATAATAAACCTAATAATAAATAATACTATCTTTTTGCCATTTTACAAATTTGAAGTGTGATGAGATTATAAGTAGTGATTTTATTATCAGTAAATACACATAACGAAAAGTAATGAACACCAAAACATTCGGAATACAATTGATAGAAAGTTGTTATCAAAATCTAAATATCCGAACTTCAAATATGAATATAAAGCGACGCTTATCTGCAAAGTATTTTATTCTTTCAAGGCAACTTCTCTTCTTGCAAGAAAAAAAAAGATTAATTGCAATAGCAAAAATTTGTGTATGATGGCTAAATTTGAAATTTGAGTTGTAACATATGGATGCTTAAAACTTTAACAATGTTGCCAATTTGAATTAGCTGTATAGATGAGATCACAAAAATTTAGTTTTCTGACACTTTTTGTAATGGTCATAGAAAACGGTGCAATAATTAGATAATGTCACTGTAATAGACACAAGTTGGTATTTCTCATAATATTTTATGTGCTACTATTAATATACTTTAGGCCATTATATTAACATATTTTAGCATAAATTTTCAGGAATATCATATCTCTAAATTACTTTTTACATAGAACCATAAAATTGTACTGTCAAAATAGATATCTCATTTACTTTAATCATGGAGCTCTATTTTGGGAACTTATCTTTTAGGAAATTTTTTTTAGAATATGGATGAAATCTTTTAATGCTGCGCCTTTTATTCTATTGTGTATATAATTTTTAAATATGAAAAGTTTAATTCCGTTGCGTCTATCTCATAGCAGTGCCACGCATTGTTCGAGGATGAACGACTTTAGTGAAGCGTTTAGTTTACTAAGCGTAGTCAAGTGTGATTTTATAACTTTTGCTGTGTTAGTTATCTCTTAGCTAAGACAGCAAATTTTCAGTAATATGATCATAACAGATAAGTATATTTTTCTAAGAATCCGACAGTAATAAGTTATTTTACTGTTACAGCAAATACACTTCCAGCAAATCATGATTAGCTGTAGTGCTGAAATTTTATTTTCTGTGTGTACGTGATTCGGAAGTTCTCATTATTGCAATGTTTCCGATATTATGATGAATAATAGATTAGGTGATAGAATCAATTTGTTTAATTAAACCTATTATTTAATTTGTCTCGCTCTTTAACTACAATATGATATATTTATTAACCGATTCTGCATAATATGATCACGGCCTTGGCCTCAATTGCCCAATTAATTTCATTAAGTTTGCGCGTTGATTGTCGTAATTTTTATGAAGACGTATCGATTAAGTTAACCTGGCCATGAGGATGTACAGACATAATTCAGACATTATATAATAGCTTCACGCCGAGTAAGTAGAAACGAATTTTAGCACGATCGGCGGAGAACACGATGACGTTTACTCTCTTCGAGCTTTACCAACATAATTCGTCAGAAAAGTTTGTTTAAGAAGAAACGTAATAATTTATTTAAGACACTTCTACGCCTTCTTGGTTACATATATATTTGATTAGTTTTTATTTATCATTTCATTTATCATAGTATTTATGTAGATCAAGAATTATAGATTTACGAGTTGAGTTTGAATTTAATTTCACAGTTTTTGTATAATATTTTTGAAATCAGACAAGTTATTAAAAGAAAAGCAATTGTATTTAAAATTTTTTTAAATCTTTTTTATCTTATTTACTAATCTTATTTTAAAGATAAGTAATCTTATTTTTATCTAATTTACCATTGAATTATACAAACAAAGAATTATCATAGAAATCAAATAAGTATAGTTACTAAAAAAAAAAACAATTACATTTAAAATCAATTAAATTTTTATTTTCTTTTTCGCGCAATTTTATTTCAAAAAGAACATTCATATATTGATCGTTTAATTGTTCGAGCAAAAAATTATAAACACATGATGTAAGAAGACTAGGTGTAACATTGCGCATAATAAAAACTGAATATAATTTAGGGCAAATTTCTGATTAATGGCAAATTTCTAATAGCGACTTTACGTTGATTTATAAAATTTGGTGCTAATTTTTGATTGGTAATAAATATCGTCATTACTTTGAACGACTACACACCCTTAAAATTGTTTATCTGGTTTTCTTACATCATGAACACATCTAAATAAACTAAGCCAAGTTAATTGCGATGTATATCAAGTCTAAAGATCAAAGTATAGAGAGTTTCGTCAATCTATTGCCTAACGACGGGTGCACGAATGATTGTTTGTCACGTGAGGTTCTCGCTTGATTGCCCGATCTAGTTAGAAACGAACGGGCAAGCGGGATATCGTACAGGGACTTCGGTTAAACTATGGGATGTGCCTTCATTCGCAGAGTATGCGATGCCCTTTCGGAGCGCATGCCTGTAGGGGAACCCGGGATCTCTTCAATCTCGGGAGAATTACGTGAGATTCTCGTCACGACTAACATCGCTTTAACCCGCCTGTTTATGAGCTTCCTCTTCCCTTAAATTTTTCACTACCTCTACGAGGATCCGAAATAGGCGAGATAATTTGTATCCGTTGGCTCGAAATTTTTTTACCTCTTTAGTATAATCGTTAATCCTGTTGCTATATTTAATAAGGACGATGAGTTCGTACGAGATATTAAAAACTGACCTAACTAAAATTAACGTAGATGTATGTACACATAAAATAAGGAGCTTCAATTTTTATTGGAAAGCAAATCTTATTTATGATATAAAATTGTTCAGAGATATTTTGTATGACAAATGTACATTGCAATTAGATTAGATTGATCATAATAGGGTAAGGTTGCCGATATCGCACCGGCTCCTAGATCGCACTACCTCGCCTAAAAAATCAGTTATTTTATTCACACACTTTCTTACGGATTATTTACAAACTACAAGGTATTTCAACGCTGCTGCGTTACATTTGTGACATGAAATGCAGTAAGAGTCTCGTTATTTATGTAAATAAAAAAATCGTGATAGCGTTGCTGTTTTTCAACATATTTCATAGCAGAAATATAAAAAATGTAAGTTAAATAATCTACTTTTCTACAATTTATCGTGGAACACTATTAGAATTAGATTAATTGAATTAAAATTTTTTTAACAATCTTGTTTGTAAATTAAATAAATAAAGTTTTACAAAATGCTACTGTTTCCT
>NW_017295610.1:45707-101860 GCF_001594075.2 Trachymyrmex cornetzi
AGGCGAGATAATTTGTATCCGTTGGCTCGAAATTTTTTTACCTCTTTAGTATAATCGTTAATCCTGTTGCTATATTTAATAAGGACGATGAGTTCGTACGAGATATTAAAAACTGACCTAACTAAAATTAACGTAGATGTATGTACACATAAAATAAGGAGCTTCAATTTTTATTGGAAAGCAAATCTTATTTATGATATAAAATTGTTCAGAGATATTTTGTATGACAAATGTACATTGCAATTAGATTAAATTGATCATAATATATCCATAATACTTTTTATCTTTAATACTTTTAAATTAAAGGATATACTTTTTTTATAGATAATATCTGTTATGTAAGATCTATAAAACGTAAGTTTATTTCATAATCTCTCAAGACAAGCAAACGTGTGAGAAATATTTTGATTAACAGAGGTGATAAAGCACCAGATTCTGTTCTGTTGGGCGTTGATGATCTGGGATTAATGATATAAACAGAACATTCACGTAGAGAATCATGAAGATGACGTTAAGCTCGTGAGCAGCCTCTAAGTCACGCTAAGTCAATGTAGTACAGCGAGTTAAATTCCGGTTAACCGCACGACGAATTAAAATTCAGATTGTAAGTATAAAACGACGAGGATGACTACGACGACAATGGCGTAGTTGAGTGGGAAACGCGGATTTACAAGCGGTTTTATTCCCTAAAAACCACACCCGGTCTTAATCTCGAGGGAGTCTAGTAATGGACCAGAGTGCAAAATAATTGAATCCGCAAACCGGTCGCGCGAAACGCTTATGCGTCATGCTAAATTATCGCGTTAGCTTACTCGCAGTTAACTCTTGCCAAGCCTTCTGAAAAATTATTCGCGGCACATTACTCACTTGCAAAGATATTACTTTATACCATTGTATAGGTATTTAGGGTAAACTAGGGTATTATGGCCATATGGAAAAGATGGCCATAGGCCATAATTTCTCCAATAATTGATAAATAGTGCATTTTTATAGTCATTCTTAAAGATAATCAATATTTACAGTAGTTCATATGAATACACTGTTCAAAATAACAATATTATAAATATTATCTAATATTTTTTCTTTCGACTATCTGCAACGTTTTGCACGTGTCTGCTAAAAACTGTTATAGTATCTAATAAATTATAGTTAAGCTGCCATAATCAACATTACATACACAATAAAAGTACGTAAATTGCAAAGTGACCTATAATTAATACTTTTATTTTCACTATTTATTTACAAATACTATGACTATCTTTCTTAATATCACATGGCCATCTTTTCCCTAAAAGTCAGATAAGAAGGCCAATGCATACTTTGTAATATTTTGATAAAATTAAAGTTCTGTTAAGTATTTTCTCTTTAATTTCGATAGTATTTGTTACTTTAAGCTTCAGTGAAAGTAATATCCCAAATATTGTTAAAAAGTAACAAGAATAAATGTATGTCTTTGCATTTTAAAAAACTATGGCCATCATACCCGAGTTTACCCTACTTAAAATACACGTTTTTAGAAATTTTAGTAATTCTCTGTTCGTGTATTAGGATAATATATAAATTTTTAATCTAATCCAAGATTTTTAATTTAATTCTCATCACACGCACTGTAAATTCGTTTGCGTTACTATGGTAGAAAAAACATTTTGTTCTGTGAGTCAAAAATTTGCTGTAACAACAACAAATTTGACTAAATATAATAAAATATTAAAACCATAATTAATAGAATCAATAAAAAGAATCAAAATAACGTTTGTTATTTTGCATGTATCAATAACATAAAAAATTTTAAACAGCCAATATCCGATTATAAAACTACAAAAGGTACTACATTTTTTTCCTAGTGTATAAAAAGTAACTTTAAATACCTCTATCTGTCCATTATACCTCGTAATTATTTTTAATTTCCATTAGGCGAATTAGAGAATCACATCGGTGTATCGGTTAAATTTCAATGCGTCAGACGTCTTTATCAGTCGCAGTTTTATCGGCGAAACTTTCTCACGTTTCCACGGTGCATCCTACGTGCAGTCAAATGGAGGTTTACGACTCAGGATTTTACTTTAACGCCGCGTACGAGACTACGGTGTCGGGATTTCGCTACTGCGTCATCATTTACGGCGCTGTCATTTATGTCGATTTTCGTTCGCCGATATGATTGAACACGTGATCGGATTTCTAGGCGAAAAGATATCAGGGATGTTACGGCCGTCCGCTGATATGATTTTTATGGAATTCGCAGCGCATCGAATGCGTGCCACGCCTGATCTTTGATGTTTTAGCAAAGTCAGTCACTATACACTCTATAGACTTCAAAGAGTAATAGTAACTCAATCCTTTGTGTTAAATAACATTTTGTTATTCTTAACTGTTGTGTGTAAATTAATTCATTTCTATGGTTAATTCCTTAATTTCATAGAAATCGACGTTCATATTAATGCACGCATTTAGTAAATAATAAACTAAATTTATATTCAAGTCAATGTCAAATTTACATTTTTTGATTTAACTTTAGTGGTTTAGTTAAATTACGATATATTGAGCGATCTATAGAAATGAAATAAAAAATTAGATATGTTTTATTATGAATTTACAATGTATTATCATTGATGTAAGTAGAAGCTAGATATTGATATTTGAATATTGCTATTCATTATTTAGATTTTAGATATTTTTATTTTAGATATTTTGATTATTTTAATAGTAGAACCATGTATTTTTTTTTATAAAACGTGAATTTTTTTTTAAATAACAATTTTTACGATATTTACAGTTATTAAATATTTACAATTTTTACAATATTTTTTGAAATAAAATATTAAAAATTTCTTTAATACAATAAAATTCTTATACGAATTCTTGTTTGAAATACAAAACAAATTATTTAGAAAATATTACGTTTTTTTTAATTCCGTTTTTGGGGCTATTTTGGGACAAATGGGATTTGTTTTGGAAATAGTTTTGAACAAAAAATGAAAAAAAAGGAGAATAAGCGTTTCGTACGATGAATTCGATCACAACTACAATGTTCCGCGGCAAATTCGCGACCTCTTGGTCGTGAGGTCGCTTTCTACAGCACGAATCGCCATTTCAGCGGGATAAATCCGTGAGCGAAAGTTTTGCGCGCCGACAGAACTTCTCTCACGCGGAAATTGCCGCCGCGCCATTTGCGTACGGAAATCGATTCATGGCAGGATAAACCGTGGTAAAGCGTCCTTCTCTCTTCTTTCTCTGGATTTCGTTGGTCCGTTCCCGCTGTGGAAAAATATTTCTAATTCCGCGGACTTCCAAATTCTGTTGCCCTGCCAAGAAACTTCCTTAATTTTGGTTGTGGGACAACTTCTGTGATTTTAGACTTTAGGTACAAATCTCGTCATTGATCTCGTCATTGAATAATCGAGAAGAAGGTGCGTGAATATCATCGATTTATATGAATAATTTAATGCAAAATAAAATTCGAATATGAATTCATATTTGAATTTTATTTTACATCACTTAAGTGATGTAATTGAGAATTGATGAGAATGTAAAAACTGTGCACGAGAACCTACACGATTTATATTGTAACGCGGCAAATAGTATCATTTATCTCGAACAGCTGGCGATCATAGATATTATTGAAAATATTGATGTTTAACAATTTCATGTGGTAGAAAAACTTTATATTTTTAGAATAGCACACAGTTTTATTCTTTAACATTGAAATGTAAATAGATTTAAATAATCTTTAGTAGACTATTATATTTAGTAACATTTAATCATAAAATTCTTTTGCATGAGAATAAAAAGAATAATCCGTTTTATTACTCTCAAAATAATAGCCATGTATTATTATTATATTCTCAGTTTACGACAACGCGTTTTTACGTCGAGTTGACAAATTTGACGACTGCGACCGTCGTTTTTTCGGACGTCGTTTCGTTTATTTATCGCAAATAGCACTCGATCTATTTTTCATTATATTTGTTCATTCGTTTTCCCTCCACAATCATATTTATGGTACATTTGCGTGAATGAGCATCATAGAGACAAAGAGTGAAAAACAGAAGGAAGAAAAGCGTGACAGCCTCTTGTCGAAAGTACGAAGCGGTCGATGCGCAAATCGCGATGCGCTAATTATTATCATCGCTATTATCACAGCACAATAATTATCACCGTGCGTCCCTCGCACTGCAACGGTCGATGGCGATGCACGTGCACCGGATATGACGACCGTCGTCGAGCAGTTGCAGCTTCAGCCCTGTCGCATGCAGACGGTCGCCACGTCTCTCTCGTCACTCGTGTATGCAGCACTCACGTCGTGTGAACGGCGGGTCGCTTAACGATTTATTGTCCGACGTATAACTGCAAAAAATTCCTCCTCCATCTCGTCTTCTCTTACCCTTCGTGGGCGTTTTCTTCACGCGGCTCAAATATAGATCGTTTGGATTTGTTAACGATTAATTATGAGGCGCAAAACTCTGACATTATTGTGACGATGACGTAGCTTCGTTATTTATAGAGTTCGTTTAATGACATTTCAAGCACTTTATTGGCCGTTAAAATTTTGGTAAAACTTCAGAAAATAGGTGATCTCGTCGATTTCAATAATCTTGACATACGTTGTGACTTTGAATGATCTCCAACAAATTTTAACCATCGCTCGTTATTCGTTAAAAAGTTTGAAAAATGATGTTTCTTTTCTACTATATGAAACAGAAATTTTCTGCTTTAAAATATATTTTAAGACTTTCCACGCGAAGTGAGGACCACACAATACTATAATATAAGTTGGGTTAGGTCAACATAGGTTTGGGTGGTCCTCGCTTCGCGTGAAAAGTCGTAAAATATATTTTAAAGCAGAAAATTTCTGTTTCATATAGTAGAAAAAAAACATCATTTTTCAAACTTTTTTTGTTAAGAACTTTTTAACGATCATAACGAGTGACGATTAAAATCATCTCTAGATCTACTTCACTTTTTTCGAGGTGGGATAAACCTCGCTTTGCATTGTAAAATATATGCATGGAGGCAGTACAGACACCCCGCAGGAGACGGTCCCTTTCAAAAAATATAACCTAACCCAGCCTATATTTAGTATTGGGTGGTCCACGCTTTGCGTGGAAAATAATCCGCTCCACTCCATCTACCCCATCTGCCTAGAGGTTTAAAATCTTTAATCTTAAAATCTATTTAAAACAGACAATTTGTTTGTTTTATTTTATTTTATTTTAAAAAGAAATGAAAAATTAAACACGTTTATATTGTTAACTTTATTTCTTAATAATTTTTTAACAAATAACGAGCGATGGTTAAAATTTGTTGGAGATCACTCAGAGTCATAACTTTGACAACATATGTCAAAGTTATTAGAATCGATGAGATCGCTTATTTTCTGAAGTTTCACAAAAAATTTTTTCTTATGCTAATTCGATGTGGGATTGTTGGCACTTATCGTTGAATATGTTTCTAAAAAAAAAAAAAAAAATTTGAACTTAAATGGTTGTTAAGAATTTTTTAATCCGCAGATCTTTTTATTAATAAATTTTAGAATTACAGATTCAATTTCCAAGCAAAATTTTCTATATGTGTATAATTATAATTATAATTTTTTATGTAAACATTTAATAATTTTATTAATTTTTAATGTAAATTATTAGATATAAAATTTTGATATTTTTAACCTGTGTATGTCTGTCAAAATGTAAATCAATCCATTTTTTAATTGCTTAGTTTTTAAAGTAAATGATGTCCTTATATTAACGTATGCATTCAGTAAATAATAAATTAAAGTTAAATTTAATAAATTTTCTTGAGCTAAATTGTTCAAGTCTGTTGTTTTAGTTAAACTAACGGCATATATATGTTGGATGGAATACAATATTCTATGAATTTATAAATTTATTTAGTAAAAAAGGATCTACACGATTTTCGGCGTGTTCTGCATGGATTTTCGGATTCCCAGAGCGCGCATTTTTTAAGCTTTCTCGTATTCTACGATCCCGGATTTCGCGTGTCTCTCTTTCTCATGGCAGAAACTGCCGACGTTTTCAGCAGCGATGACGAGGGTACTCTCGATGAAAAATGCGGTAAATGCGCGTTATGTCTCTAACGGGCAGGGCATTATTCATTCGAACGTGTCACGGGAATTGATATTGTCATCATTTTGCACACCGTCGAATTACCATCGAAATGATGCGTATGGAGTTGCAGCTTGTCGTGTGCAGACACCGACCACTTCTCTTTCGTGTACATGTGCACCGGGTGCAATGATAGTTGTCAGGCGCATTTGTATGTGTTATACGCAAATGTATTGACGCTCTCACATATAATCTTGTATAACAATTCAATGTCAGGTGTTTCAATCGCGGATATAGCTGGTTTCAATCGCGGTATTGTTATTCGAGTCGCGACACACGTCTCTTTATGGATAATAAATTATTAGCGGCTAATAATTTGATGCAAATTTCGAGTAACAATATAATAATTATATTGCGAAAAGATTTTAGTACCTAAATATTAATAAGCGTTCAATTACAATATAGCTACACAGAAAGAACGGTTTTACTATAGTATCCAAAAATTTATCTAGATACAAATCTGAACATTATTATTTAAATCGTCAACATAATTATGTAGGACGCTCAAGCAGGTTGTTAAAATGCAAAACCTCTTGCAGTATTTGAGCATCCTACATAATTATTTTGCACAATAAAATTATTTGCAGATCTGTATCTACCCATACATACAGCACAGAACATTCCAGTAATATTGCAGCAAAATTTCAACTTAATATTGTAGTAACATTGCTGCAGTGTTGGAATGATTTGTGCTGTATAAATACACAATAAAAACAATTTTACTGAAAATTAAAAAATTTAGCTTATAGATTTGAAAATAATTTTGTTGAACCATTAAAATAGTTATATACATATAATATAGGAAAAAAATAAAATAATTAAATACGTAAAAAGTTTAAACAAAATAAATAATGCGGTAAAAAATTTTGACATTCAAGCAATCAACTTGAGCGTCCTCCATATCTAATTATTCCGATAGTCCTTTTCAGATCTTTTTCTAAATTTTTAGATATACTTTAGTAAAATCGTTCTTTTCGCGTATATAGTTAAATTTTTTTAAATGTTTTAAAAAAATGATTCTTTCTGTGTGTAGTATTTATTAGAATACCGTTCTTTTTATTATACATATAAAGTTCCTGTCGTAAAATGGACAGCGTAAGTATTTGTCTTACGAAGTAGACAGTGCCATTATCGGGCACGTAACATTATCCCGTTGTATATTGTTCGTGACGAATCACATATAGAAAAGTATCCATCTTTGGTTCTGATAACAGTACCACGAATGGAAAAATCGAGGACGACGGGTCACGCACGCACGTATATATAACAAGTTGCGCCATAAAATTCTCTCCGCCGCAAATCCGGGTGAATTTCACCACTTGGGAAGGGGATTACACGTGTCGCGACTGCACACGTAAAGTGAATCTGCGAAAAAGTCACACGGGCGATATCGTCTTCATCGTGTCGTCGTGTAGTGATAATCTTCAAAACGTCCGCCACTGTTAACTCCACGAGTTAGTGCACGATTGCATTGCCGATGCATATATGCAATTGTGGCCTGTCGCTCGCAGACGGCGAGCCACTCCTCATCCTCGCGTTCGCGTGTTCACGTGTGGCACGTATGCACGTGCATGCGGGTATATATACGCGCTTGTGTGTCGACGGACGTCCATTTCTCATCCGGACTAGCCCCCTTCGGGCAAACATAGAGGGGGATGAACACTTCGGATATTTGGCAACGAGCCGCGGCCACGGATGTGACCCGAGTGTGTATCTTGTTATTACTTCGATAAACTTGATATTCTCCTGGGACCAACTTGTACCCAGCATCTCGTAGCACGTGCCGTTCACCAGAATCGTAAATACAAATCTTGCCTTCGCGAGACGCGCGGAAAGACGTAAACGCGAAAACTGCATCATCGGAGATATCGACGGATCCAGAAATTTCTCACGTTAGAACTGCAAACATTTTGACTCTGGATCTGAGTCTTCCTCAAATACGGAAGTTAAGTATACACGGAAAAAAAATGTTGCTGACTACAGCTAATTCTGATTAGCTGAAATTGCATTAGCTATACTATAGCTATGAAATTTGCTAATACATAAAAGGATTTCCTGCTGTAGCTAATATAAGGACGTGATAGCAAAGTATGCATGTCTGTTACAGATCAATTTATTTAACAGCATGAAGTTAGTTATCGGATATGTCAGTGTAAAAGAAAATTGTCTCTATCCACAGATAAATATGGTTTGCTGAAACTGTACTTGCTATCAAATTGTCTGCTACACAGAAAACGTTTGCTGCAATGATCAATAGATCGACGTAATAGCAAAATGCTTGTCTGTTGCAATGATAATATTTAGGCCTCACACACTGAGAAACCCATTTAGGTGAATCAACCAAGGATTTGTTTGCCCATATCCAAACAAGAAATTAATCGATGCAATAAAATAATTTAGTTGAAGCAAAGCATTTGGTTATTGTAACATTTCAAATCAGATATCAATATCAGATATCAATGTCTATTAGAAACAAACTTGTTTCTGATAGACATTGATATCTGATAAAGTTGTTTACAATAATCAAATGTTTGGTTTCAACTAAATTATTTTATTGTATCAACCAAGGATTTGTTTGCCCATATCCAAACAAGAAATTAATTGATTCAACTAAATGGGTTTCTCAGCGCAGCTAATGGAAATTAGACCTCGCAGATATGACGTTAGGTATCCATATGTTACACTGAAAGAAAAGATTGGTTGCTGCAGCAAATTAGATGGTTAAATATGGCATAGCATTTTTTATTGTCTGCAGCAATCAATTTTTGGTTGCGTTAGCCAATCGAAATCCTATACTGACATCGCGGATAGGCTAACATCAACAATTGGCTGCAATAACCAAAAATTGACTGTTGCAACCAATTAAAAATGCTATGCCATATTTTACCATCTAATTTGTTGTAACAGCCAATCTTTTCTTTCAGTGTACGACTGAAATTTAGCTACCACACGCAAATTTTTGCTGCTGCAACTAATCTTTTTTTTCCGTGCACTGCCAAAAAACTTACAGCGTAGCACCTAAGAGTTATAAAAATCGTGGTTACGCGCACCTTCAAGATAAAAGTGTAGAAAGTAGAAATAAAAATTTATGCGTTGAAATATCACCGGATGATATTAATCATCCAGCATTTCTCCTCAGGGGTGAGCACATCTTCCCTTGAAAAATGCAAATTCACTAAATAAATAATTAGATTAATACGTCGGTCTCTATCCCGGGAAGATTAAATGTTCGACGCGAAAGTGCATACTCCCCAGTTATTTATTAAGGCGCTTAATCTGCCCGGCGCGTTATCGCTTATTAATATCCCTCGAGACTATTTCGTCACCGTATACAGTTCATTCACGGAACGTTCGATGCGGCTTATCCTCGTGGCAGATCTCGTTGCACTTCGTCCGATGAGCTTTCCCCGTCTTCCGTCTCGCTGCTCTAAATTTTCCCGCGGGATATCATGCAATCAATTATTCACCTTCAACGCAGCGCCCTATGTCGTTTCGAGTCGAGGGTACTTTCTTATAAAGTGTTTCTCGTATGAAGTCATTCCTTTCTCGCGTTCGCATTCCTACCCCTTCCACACGTACTACGTGTCCGGAAAGAAGAATCTGGCGTGTGGACCTTCCAGTCGTACACATTCAGAGTGATAAAAACGATTGACTACGTAGTATCGACTGTACGATAGAGGGACATCTGGGGGTATCATCGTTTAATATCTTCCTTTTTATGTCGCCGTTTTATGGGCCAAGCAGTGATGTGAAACGTTTATCGACGCGGACATGCGTTTCGGAAAAGGCGATTCTCGTCTTTACAAAGTACAGCCGTAAATAGAGACATTTGCTCGACAAAAAGCCGATAATTTGAGGGCGGTTTAATAGATATAGCTAAGGGTTCGCAGATCCTCAAAGGACCCCAATAATTATATGGAAAATTAAGTGCCAGTGAGTTAGTTTGCACATTTATTAATGTAAATTATAAGATGGTGAACAAAAAGATATTATAGACACAAGGATCAATAATGAATAGTTTTTAAGCTATGATGTATCGAAGATGTAAAATTTGCGTTACAAAACATCTTTGATATTCCATAGCTTGAAAACTAAGCATTATATTGATTGTATATAATATCTTCTATATATAAGGAGCAGACTTTCAAAATGCGTTTTGTCAAAAATTTATAGTTTTCAGAAAACGAGAAAGAAAAAAATTCCGCACACAAGAAAGTTACACACTTTACAGAAAATAACAATATGTCAATCAGTAGGATGTGAAATATTGAACAAAATTGCTAAACAATTGTTAAAAATGTTAAACAAATGTATTTTGTTGGTCTCTAGTTAGGAAATATAATGCACTTCAAAATGTCTATATTTTTTCAGCATATAAATTAATGATGAAAAAATGCTTTCTGAACATCTTAGAATAGCTTATAGTATAAGTCCTTCAATACTAAACATTACACCATTTCTAATTAAAAAAATGAAATTTTGAACAAAATACATTTTGGAATTCTGCTCTTCATATAACCCTTTCTATTCACTAAATTATAAATTATATGAAAATTAATTCATATCACCGGAACCCAATTTTTCATACCTACAGTTAATGCGGAATCCTTTGATGATTCGTAAGCCTATAAATAGTATAAATTGTTTTACTCGGATCTTTAAATTTATGGAACTATCAAATAAAGGATGTTACTGTACTCTACTTTAATTATTTCATACTGTTATTGATTTTTGTACGTCTCTCATTTCTTTCTCTAACAGATAAGTATTACATTCCTTGAATCTCACGTCTTGTAATTTTATCTATGGAATTACCTAGATCCCGAGAAGTCAAACAGAAGCGTGTCTTGTGAGCGTTATAAAGAGCTGCAATTTACATCGTGCATTTAGGAAATGGTCTTTCAGCGAAATGGAACGACAGCCGCTCGTTTGAGATATTAATGCGTAATTAGTGCGCCATTTGTCAACTTCCTCGCTGTTACGGAAGCGCGACAACATGGCCGGTTGCAAATTGTTCGTTGATCTGGCGTTTCGTCAGTGCGTTTCGTCGGCGCAAATTGCGCGGAACGCGAGCGTGTCACAGGCGCGTGTAACACGGTGATAAAAGTCCTGATGACGCTGCCCGTGATTACTTTGACCCCGAAATATCGGAACGCCGACCCACTTGGTACTGGTACACAGAACGATTTTTCTGAAGTATTTAAAAATTTAGGTACATTTTTTTTGAAAAAAGAGTTTGGTAACAGCTACTAAATGTTTAGTGAAATCTCGAGTGAAGTAATGCCAATTAAATGTTCGGTTGAAATAAATAAAAATTATTTTACTTTCCTAAATATTTAGTAAATATTATCAAACGATTACTATTTAGTAATACTTACTAAATATTTACGAAAGTAAAATAATTTTTAGTTACATTAATCAAACATTTAATTGGCATTTTATTTCACTAAACATTCGGCAGTTGTTACCAAACTCTTTTTTCAGTGTAGATACAAATCTAAAAATAATTTTATTGGATGTTCTAAACTGGTTACTAGAAACCTTATGTAGAATATTCAACACATATTTGAGTTTCACATACATAATTATTTATTTAATAAGATTATTAAATCAAAATAATTATGATAATTTATTAAGATTATTTTCAGATCTATTGAGTTAAATTTTTAGATATTTTAGCAAAATCGTTCTTTCCGTGCATACATTTCGTATATATAGAGTTCAGGTAGCTTCATTCATCTCTTAAATTTAATGACGCCGATTTAATTTTAAGTTGGAAATTTTTCTATAACTTATGTATAGTTATATAAGAATGAATGGGAAAATTAACTTTGCTGTGAAAAAGATAAAATGTTCCTCTATAGCAGTCTGACAATCGGGATGATGAAAAATTGTTAGAATAAGATAAAAATCTGATCTCTCACCAATTTCCCAATTTCCAGATATGTATAATGTTGATTATGATACTGTTATCGATCAAAAGAACTGACACACCGACATTATTCTGATACTATCGCTGTCAATGAAGACAAACCACGTCTTGAAAGCGATCGATTTTCCAATTTGATATTTCGAGATTTTAATTTACTACATTTTGATAAGAGTAATATCAATTCTTTACACTAACGCGACGGTTCTTTCATCCTGTATATTCTTTATCGGAAAATTATTATTGATGACAGTATTTCTCGTGAATATTACGTGAATATGAAAAATCAGAATAACTGGCAATCTATATATGCCGGCTGCGAAAAGTCGTAAGTCTTGTTAGCGGTGCTTAGTTCTTTTCTCTTTCCCTGAATACAAATCTCTCATAAATTCCGTTTCAGTCCATAGCTCCATCGTGTTCTATGCTACCCTTGGCACATCTCTGCGCATCGACGCTCATAAATCAGTGTTGAGTCGAGGGTAAAGTTAATAGGGACGAAGTTTGACATTAATCCAGCCCGACAATAGTCGCTGCGAAAAGTTGCAATGAGAATAAGGGAGGGAGGGATTCCCTTGTGAAAACATATCGCGCGTACATCGCGAACGTATTAATACGCTTTTGTCGATAAATTTACTTGAAAATCGCGGAACGCCGCTATTTGATGAATGGATCAATTTGTCACGGCTTGTACGAAGATTTATGCGTTATCTGCCGAGAAAATACAAAGATATGATGTCGACAAATAATGAAATCTTCTTCAAAAGAAAATAAAACGAGAAACAATACGTAAATAAAATAACATTAGAAATTACATAAATTAAAATAAAAAGATAAATAAAATAAATTAAAATAAAAGATAAAAATATAAATAAATAAATAAATGAACAGATATACAAAATATATATTTTTAAATCTTGATTTTCAATTTACATTACATATACAATATAATCTTATTTTTTATTATTTCACGATCGGAAAAGTTGTTTAAATATTTTTATGAATATTTATTCATACATATTCCGCAGCAATGTTCCACAACACAACACAATGCTTTCTTAAAATGTACTTTTAGTCATAATTAGCTATCGAATCGATAGGGATTTAAACAGCTTTTCCTTCGCAATGAAATGGTCTACGATATCGAGTGTAATAAAGTGCGCGTCATAAAATGTGTCATCGACAAAATATGATCAAGCAATGATAAAAAGTGTAAATGGAAAACAAATTGTCCACCTTCGATACAATGGTATGCACGTTTCGCAGAGGAGCAAGCTCAAAACCAAGAAAGATCAATCGAAAAACGGTCATCGATTATACCGACTTTTATAATTTCCGAGCTTTTTTCCAAAGTTTGTCCCTTCATTTTCCAAAAGGATCTCCCTCGAATATTTCTTTGAAGGAGAATAGGGACACTCCTATCTTTACTTTTCTTAAATTGACGTCTGCCTAGCTGATCCCCTCCTCACTTAACCAAATTTTAATGAATAAATTATATAATAATGCGCTATTTATGCGCTCTCAAAATCCGCAAAAAAATATTTGCACTCTTTTCGTTTGGCTAAAAAAATTTTTTTGTGAGTAGGCTGTCAGTCAGCCCTCTCACGTGTTAAAAACAACCGATTTGAAAAATTAAGTGTATTTGTATCTTGTGTATTTGATTTTCTAAATTGGTTGTTATTAACACGTGGGGAACTAATTGGCAGCCCATTCAGCCCTGCCACAAAAATTTTTTTTTAGCTAAACGATATGAGCGTAAAATTTTTTTGTAGATTTTGAGAGCGCATAAATATAGTGCATTATTATATTATTTATTCATTAAGATTTGGTTAAGCGGGGGGGGGGGGGCAACTAGGCAGACGTTAAATTGATGAATGTTTTATCATTCTAATAAAATAGAAGGTGATTATTACACTTATGATCCAATAAGCATAGTATTACTTTCTATATCGATGTTCATATGCTCTTAGTCTGACAAATATATTTTGCATAGTAAAATTTATTGATCAATTTTTAATTTTGTTTTTCACAAAATGCCAATGTAATCTTTAGATATTAACTCTTATATATAGTATAGTACATACGATAATTTTCTGGTCTCTTAAAACACATGATGAATCGTTTGTGTCCCGGGTTAATTTTCATCACTTTTGTAAGGATATTAAAATGATTAAATAATTATTTTAACATCTTCAGAAAATATTTGTAGGTATGCGCATAAAAAAAATAGAGATCATTATTTAATCAAGTGCCCTTGGTATTTCAAACCAAAAAAAATACATGGGATACGAATGATTAAATTGTATATATTAAGAGTTAAATTAAAAAAAAAAATCTAAATTACAAAAAGTACAAAAAAAGCAAAAATTACTAAGCAAACCAGAATTTTTGGTAATTTTCAGCTTCAAACAATTGCCAATACACAGTAAAAAAGAAAATGTTAATTTTAACATTTTTTACATATCCCAGGAGATCCGCTCTAAATTTTAAGTTAAAGTAACTCATTCGTCTTATGTTATTTATTTTAACGAAATAGTAATGTTAAATAATTGACATTATATTTTACATTTATATTTGTTATTTTGACTTTAAGGGTGAGCTACTTTAACTTTAAGGTTAAAGCTAACATATAAAATAAGTAGAGTACATAGAAGAGTAGTTGCAGTAACTCGTAAAAAAATGTTAATAAAACATTTTTGTTCGTATTTAATGTGAATGAAAAAATTCTTAGATGTTAAATTAACTTTGAGATATATAGATTAATTGAAACAATTGTGTTAAAAACACTCAAAATAATATTCCATTTTTAATTGATATACGCAATTGTTAAGTTAGAAAGGTGACATGAATCTAAATGTTACAAAAATAATAACATATCAGTTGTATGTTTATTTTACATTGAAGTAATAATCAAAATGTGGTAACACAAGAAAAATTCTACGTATGGACACACGATTTTTTACTGTGTAAACAACAAAATATTATTATTAGTTAATTTCGAGCGATGTGCAGGCAGAATCTTAATCTACGAACTTTATTGAGTTATTTAATATTAAGTATCGAAAAATTGACAAAACACATCGCGTACAATTGAAATATCTTGACAATGTGAAAGAGAGAAGATAGGGAGAAAAGGTTTTCGTGAGGGACGAGCGCGCGGAAGATTTGTACAGTATTCCATTAATGGATCGATTCTATAAATTACAGCATTTCCGCCTGGGTCTCATAATGCAGATCAAGTTAGGTGCTCAGCATCGAGATATAGAGCAAATTCGATCACGGATCAGTAATGGAATTGAACGAAATTCCGGATACTCTATCGAGCCGCACAACTTTCGATATATCTCCTTAATGCCAATGTTGCGGATAAGGGATCGCTATTCTTATCGGCCCGAAGGTGCGTTTCCCTTCAATCCCTATATCTTCAATGAGGGGGAGAATAAGAGTATCTATCCTTGCGGAAAACAAGAAGAGGACAACCTTGTTTCTAGAGTCTTGGAGGAAACGAATCGGCAGAGCTGTTACCATGCCATATCCATAATGAAATTATATGATTTCGTTTAATTTGACGTAACGTCAAGTGTAGTCGGGCGGATAAATCGGGGTAATCAACTACGACTATCATCAGACTTCACACAGCGTCATATAAATGCCTGAATTACGTAAACGTGTTGTAACGATTCGTACAATTTATATTCAGCGAATCGAAAATGATTTCCGAAAATCCAATATTATTACTGCTCTAGCTTCAATGTCTTTCGTCTTCGTTGAGCACCTTACATGAAAAGGACGGTTTGACTAAAAATATCTTTCCAAAAATTTTGGTAGATACAGATCTAAACATAATTTTGCTAGGCCATCAGAATGAATATGTAGGACGCTCAAACTGATTACTAAAATGTCAAAACTGTTTGTAACATTTCTCATCATACTTGAATTTCCTACGTAGTTATTTTGATGATCCAACGAAGTTATTTTCAGAACTGTATCTAGCCAAATTTTTAAATATTTCAGTAAAACTATTCTTTCCCTGTAATATTACGTTGTCATATATTTATCTCTTCACGGAAAAAATGGTTCTGCTGAATATCTAAATTTGACTAGATATAGATTCGAAGATAATTTTGTTAGATCAGAATAATTATGTAAAAAATTTAAGAATGGTGAACAAAAGGTTTTGACATTTAAGTAACTATAGCTTCAGCGTCCTACATAATTATGAATTGTCATATATTTATTTCTTCACGGTAAGAATGGTTTTGCTGAATATTTAAAAATTTCACGAGATACTTACAGATCTGAAAATAACTAGCTTCAGCGTCCTACATAATTATTTTGATAATCCAACAAAATTATTTTCAGTCTACATTTAACTAAGTTTTTAGATTCAGTAAAATTGTTCTTTTTTATGTGATATTGAATTGTCATATATTTATTTCTTTATGGAAATAATGGTTTGACTGAATATCTTTAAAAATTCAACTAGATACTGATCTGAAAATAATTTTGTTGGATCATTAAAATAATTATGTAGAACGCTTAAATGTTGATGACAATGTCGCAGTTTTAACTTTAGCAACCAGTTTTAACATCGTACTAATTATTTAATTGTTTTGATAGTCTAAACACATTATTTTCAGATCTATATATAGCTAAATTTTTAGATACTTTAGCGAAACTTTCTATTTTTTTAATGTTTCTTCATTGTTTTAATAACTGTTATGCATTATATTAAATTAGTAAATCTCGCAATAAATATATTTCAAATTCTCCTTTATCTTTTTAACGAAATCGTCCTTTTCGATTGTGTACAGAGGGACAGTGTGTGGTTAGATTATATCCATTTATGTCTTTCCGCGACATAAATCCGCTGGTGATCTCTCGTTAAAGAGATTATATCACGTGTCCGGCTGATTTCGTTTCGTGTCGGTATCACATCACGGGCGACGTATACGAGCGTTATCGCGGACAGACTTCGTGTAAAGCGCTGTACAGCTTTTCGTGACGGGTATATTTATCATACGTGAAAGGGAGCAGTTTTTACCATAAGAAAGAGTGTTCGCTCACAAGAACAGCCCTTTTCTTCAACTCGTGTGACAAGTTCCAAGAACTCTCGGAAATGTCTCTAATGACTCCTCGAGTTTAAAGCAGCTCGGTGACAATGTATCCAGCAGCGAATTTCGAACACTTCTTTAGTTTAAGATATGGTGCACATATTCCTTTATAGAAAACGAAATATTGCTGACCAAACCTATAAATATTAAAAACTTATATCTTTTTAAATACGATAACATACTATAATTTCATAAATTATTACTAATTTATTAAGTACATACATAAATAAAGTTTTGACAACAAAAATGTATTGATTTAATTCGTGTGGGGACAAACGAGAATATTATTTATAAATTTTATTGTATGGAACAAATTGTTATCCTAACGGACCTAATAGCACAATTATTGACACAATATTGGCCAAATGTTAGCTTAGTATTAGTCCAATGTATCTTCAATTTTCGCCATTAAATTGCTAACTAAAGTAATTATAATAACGATGTCATGTATCAATTTATGTAACGAATAATACAATTACAAACTTGTAACGATTGAGAAGTATCATTTATTAATTTTATTGTATCGAACAAAATGTTATCTAACTGACCTAATAACACAATTATTGGCACGATATTGGCCAAATGTTAGCATAATACTGGTCTAATATATCCCCAACGTTTAACCAATGTATCTCCAATAAATTGCTCCTAGAGTGGCTATAATAACAATGTCATTATTTATGTAACGAATAATATGATTACAAACTTGTAACTATTAACTGTTTTGATTGATGATTTATATCTGCGCTACGTCCATGTTTCTATCTAGGCCAAAGTTCCAACTTCGTGTGTATCAATGTCCGAACGAAAGTTCGCGTGAACATGCGGGAGTTCGGAACACTCGAGCGTCGCGACGCAGCCGCAACTCTGATGCCTGAGATGTATCCCAATAGAGACGAATTAATTAACAAGATTGATGTTGAAGAGAGAGAGAGAGAGAGAGAGAGAGAGAGGATCGCAATAAGCGCGAGCTAGTCCAGACCGTTGTGATATCCCACCAAAAATAGGCGTCGTTATTTCGAGAGGGGTCGTGAGAAGAGGGGCGAAGGACACTGTGGCGGGAGAGGAAAGGCTGTTGGATGGATGGGATGAGGGGGTGGCAGTGGCGGGATGCTGGTGGCGGATTGAAAGGGACCAGGACGATGGAATTGGGGTGGCCGGGGTGGAGTGGCGGCGGGGTGAAATAGGTTGGGACGGTGGGTGGTGAGGCGACGTGGGGGATCGGTCGGGTAGGATGCAAGGTGCAATCAATAGCGAGATTGCCCTCACTCGGTCGCTACTCGACGCCAATATAGGACCGTTATAGACACACACGCAGAGCTGTTACGATTACAGATCTACGCGGGGGTGTCGCATATGTCAGGGGAGATACAGGAAGCACGGGGGTTGTAACTCTGAACGGCGGTGACGGTACGGGACGGGAGTGTCCGCGGTTTAACGGTACTATCGCGTGCAAAAGGCGCCTTGAAAAGTTTTTGGTTTCCGATGATGAATCTGATAACTACTGGGTGATAACTGGAGCGCGGAAGTATTTCAAATTTCTCCACGTTTTCCAATTTTTTCGCAGATGGGGAGACGATAGATTTTCAGTCGTTCTTCTTCCGATGTTAATATTGTACCGCCTGAGATTTACACATGTTTTGTTTTACTTGGCGTTGTCGGCTGTAGTTTTGCGAAACATGCAGGTCCATATTTAGAAGGCGCTTATTAACCTTTACACATAGAAAAATATCATTTTATTGCTAAGAAAAGTGATTACTCAGTTAATTTTCTTTCTATTAAGTAATGGTTATCTTTAACAAAGAATATTTTCTTGATAACAATCTCCAAATATATTTATTACAAATTTTAAAAAAACTCATTAATATGTATTTTAAACAAGAATTAATTTTCTTTTGATGAATATCATAAAATTGATCGAAGAAGCAACTTTATATACTTTGTATAATAAGCAAATTGAATTTATTTTAATTTAATAATCTGTTGAAGTATTACACTTACTATAGGATTCAGAATATATTTTGTATATATTTTGAATAAATTTAACGCTTGTGAGGAACTTAGGATAAATTTGCAGATATAGCTACGAATTTTTGCAATACTTGAAACCAGGGTTGGATAGTAATTATATATAGGTAATAAGTTAAAAGTTAAGTAAAAGTTAAAAAGTTAAATTAAAATTTTCAATAAACATTGATAATGATCCGATTGGAGTCGAAACATGTATATATGTTTCTATTATTTTTATTATTGTATGTACTATTATTACATGTCATTAAATTTTAAAATATTTGTTAGACTCGTAGCCCTTCTCGTTATTATTTTGTAAAAGTTAATAACTTCAACTTAATTTAGTTGATTTTAAATGAATTAATTTTTTTCTTTATTTATTTACTCTTAAACTTTAATTTATTGACTTTTTTCTTTATAAGTTAACGTTCTTTTATTTTTTAAATGCTAATATTATTTTCTGTAAAATTTTAAACATTAGAGAACTTCAATGATTGTGTGGTAAGCACGAGTAGTCAGATGAACGTACGTGGGTTGAATCTACATTTAGGAAATGCTATCAGTGCTATTGCGTCATACTATTTTTGTTTTACGTCTAATGAGCGACAAAGAAAGAATAAGAACTTTTTACTTACATATAATTTTCAAAGAACGTGCAAGTATAGCCAGCGCAAAAAGGAGTAGATACTTACAAGATTACTTACATTTTCAAAAATTACATTTTATTTTTCTTTTATAATATAAATATCAAAATATGAAAACATCTATATAAAAATTACTTTTTTATTGTACAAGAAATATTTTTGTTATTTCATATAATTTACAAATTAAATATTAAATTTATCTGAAGATCTTGATTGTAATTATTTTGTTATTCAAAGTATCTAATCTGATTTTAAGAAAAATTGGGATTTTTTAATTTAATAAAATGTTTTTTAAAATTAACTTTTTATTTAATTCGAGTTAATTCAATCTTAGCGTAACTTTAACTGAGTTAGTTTTTTGTTTATTTAACTTTAGACTTAAAAAATAATTAATTTTATAAGCCATTAACTTTAATTTAATTTAGTTTAAAAAAAAACATTACCCAAGCTATCCAACCTTGCTTGCAACAAGTAATTATCATTTGCGTACAGTATATTTTTTCTGTGTACACGATAATTTTCCAGTCTTTTACTACACACGATGGGTTATTCGTGTTCCGAGTTAATTTTCATTACTTTAACAAATATGCAAAAATTATTAGATGATTTCTTACATGTACTTTAATATCTTTGTAAAGTTGTGTATGAAAAAAAATTTCATGTAAATGTTGTAACTAATTATTTGATCCTCGTTTTTTGAAAAGAAAAGAAATGTGCAAAACACGAATGACGAAACACTAAGGGTTAACAATGTTAGCGTGCATTTAGCACATATTTACATTACATATACTGTAAAAATTTCAGAAATAAAAATGTGTGTTATATAAATATATATGTAAAAGCGTGTTTATCAATAAAATCAAATTTTGATTAATGAATTAACTCAGAACACAAATAATCCATCATGTGTAGTAAAAGACTGGAAAATTATCGTGTACACACAGAAAAAATATATTGTACGCAAATAATAATTACTTGTTGCAGGCTTTGCTTTAATCTTCGAATTTCCGTCACGTTAGCAGAGAAATTAATCAACTTCATTCTTTCCAATTCTATTAGTTGACAATTGTATCAGTTTACATGAACGTGCAACTTGGTCATCATTATTAATTGTGAAAAAAATTATACCATCGTTAAACTAATGTCTTATATATAATGTGAAGTGTTAGAAATATTTTACTGAATTAACATTTTAAGAAATATTGAAACTAGAATATTATCTGATTATTAAACCTTTTTTTTATAATAAAGACTAAAAGTTTATTTTGTAATGTGAAAATTAATGGAAATTGGACAATGCGATGGACAATGATGGTGTTAAATAAGATATTGTTTAGTTAAAAATAAGTAATTTATATTTGTGTGATACAAATTTCTACACACAAAATTATTACATGAAAATTAATTGTATGTCATACATCAATAACATCATTTGTTAAAAGTAGCTAAAAAATTAATGTGTTGATTCACCATATTAATGTTGTAACAAGCGTGTTGATTCATCATACCAGTATTATAACAGACAATGAAAAAATACTACAAACTATGAAAAAAGACTCGGAATCAAATTCGCGAGATGATATATAGTTATCAATTATTCTTTTGTTTTATTTTTTTTATCTGGTCATGGCGACACAAATATTTTCCTTGTTTTCATTTCGATTACAATTTTTTAGCATCCCGGAAGAAAAGAAAACATTTTTTCATCGATTTGGAGCTCATCTGGAAAGAGACACTCTTTCGAGACGCGCTCTATTATTCATGTCACTGGTATGACTGCACTAATTGTCATTGAGTATGCTTACATGTTTGTACGCGGGTATGTTTCAGTGTGTATGCGTGCGGTTAACGCGGATAGCTACCTGGGGAAACGCATGAAGCGTCGAGATACCATGAATACTTCATCCTTGTGTGTCGATGTGCCTCCTGCGTTGGCTTTAAGCCGTCGATTATATTATCGGGATCGTTTATCGCACGATCAAAGTGCATACGTTTGCTTTGTTTTGAGCGTGGATTACATGGTAGAGTATAATACAGTAGTTCTTTTTATCTAGGGATGTAAATGGAAAGCTATGGCAGAATAATAAAAAAACTCTTTAACACAATTTCGAATAATTGAAATCAAACATTGCGTTTTTAAAGAAATATGAAATTTATTGATGACGCACAATCGATTTTGTCGCGATTATTGTAGATTCTTTTAATAATGTCTGCGCTCGATTACTAATTCAACTAAAATTTTTTTAATATTGCGTACCACATTTGGAACGAAATTGCTATGCACGTCGATGATAATAACAATCATTTATGGTTCGATAATTTTTATTTTGGCAAAGAATCCAAGGCTAAGAGAATTGGGGTAACTTGAGAATTTATTACTGAATTTCTGCCAAATCGTAGCGATTTATTATTTCTGCATCCGCTTATACGGATACTTTTCAAATTGTATCAGAATATATAATATTGATAATGTTGATAATGTTGAGTAATATCGCTGACGCGTAGGAATATCGCGTACTCGTAATAAATTGCACATTTGGGCAAGTACAAAGAGAAGCGGCTGATACGAGTTATAATTAAAATGATAATTAACTATCCGCCTATTTAAACCCCATTCCGACCGGCTATTTGCGTGTGCCTAAGTACACTTCGAGTAACTAATGTATCTCACATGAGATCGATGTAAACATCGCAGGTACAAACATTCTGTTGCAACTCAATTTCAGATAGATACGCATTTAGATTACGTGTATATTGTTGTGTATATATATATATATATATATATATATATATACAAGCACTGTGAAATCCTCCTCTTCCACCGTGACTACAATAACTACAATATCTTTGTACTGATTATAAAGGCAGTTATACGCAACTTTCACTAGATTTTTCAGTAACTGACTTTGTTTAATCCATGTGGATCAGTCCAAAATATAATGCTCTATCTTATTTTTATATACACAAGAGACAATAATTTTTTTATAAAAAAATTGTATTATCATTAATGATATCTTATTTTAATGTGTTACTAATATTTTACATCAATTATCCGAAGAAAGTTAAAATTAAACAACGGATTCTGAATCATTTGGAAGATAGCTAATTTAACCCTTTGGCCTACAACCACGAGTCTCACTCGTGGTTGTAGGCCAAATGGTTAATAGTTTAATTTGTATCGCTTATTGTGTTTAAAAAAGTCTATAATTTAATGAATAATTGGATACATACACAGTTAGAAAATTTGTTAAATTTAACATATTTCTCATGTCTCAAATTTTTGTGTTAATTTAACACAAAATGAATGTGTTAGGAAATAATACAAATAATACGTAAAAGATGAACAAGAAAAATATAATACTAACACAGTAAGTAAATTGTATAGAAGCTTATTTTCTCAACAAAAATAACATTTATAGTATATTAAATTAATATATTTTATTTATTTAGCTTAGAATTTATATTTTTAGATATATTATTTTCATATTATTTTTGCTCTATTACTTATTTAAATATTTTAATAAAATATGTTAAAATTAGATAGTATTAAATATTAATTTAAGATAAATTGAATATTAATCATACCTAAGATATATATTGAATATCAATTTAACACAAATATTTAAATTATACAATAACATTATATTAAATTAACATTCGGATATATAAAAAATTCAGCACACAATTTTTAATAAGGACCAATTTTAATACAAAGTGCTTTTTACTGTGTATGTGTAACATATTCACTTAATGTACATGAAAAAAACATTAAATTTTAATCATATTAATTTTAATTTTAAATCATTTACTTAATTAGTGCCAGCTAAATATTTATAAATACAAAGATATATTTATTTCGTACAAACAACATTAAGTGATTTAACAATCATTTCTTTTTAGTAAGTAAATATTTATTTTATCTCTCGGTATGTGTATACTTAAAATTCTCGCAATATTGTTAAAATTAAAAGAAGTATACAAAGAATCTATTAGACTATTGACGAAAATTAATAACGCTAATCATTTATGAATGAATTGAATATTCATTGCGCATAATGGAACGATACCGCGATGTCCTTATTCTGGTAATCAAAATCATCCTATTTAATTATTCATAACACGTTTATAATCCACGTGATTATGCGTAACATTCTAATAAGGAGAAGCTGAAAAAGTTTCATCGTATAATAAAAATACAATTCCGTTATTAAGGGTAATTAAAAGAAACAAAAGAAGGAAAATGGAGCTCTATAACTTGTGGTGACTCAATGTCGAGTTTAGATGATTGTAACTGCAACGCCGCGCCGTCGAGCTTGCATGCAGCTGCAACGAACCTCGTATCTCGAACGGATTGGGAAGGCTACTCGAAACAACTTAAGACAAGTGGAAAAAGTTGTATCTTACACGAACGGGAAACGGGGGAAACAAGCGCCAGATGAAACCCCCCCCCCAGTAATAATTTTTCCCTCTGCTGGCGCTTTGTCTTCACGCTGTTGGAACGGTGGATTTTCTAATGAGCGCTTTTGTGCATTTTCACGCACGTTCGTATCAGGCTCGCAAATTGTTTAACCATTATTTTTTTACTATGCAGAACAGAATTATCTAGACAATTTGTTTAATGAAGTCTTTTCTGTCGAGTTCCGAGGTGTTTTTGTTTCGGGATAATTCCATTGAAGATGTTTTCTCATAATTTTTAAATTATTAACACTTTAAATACTTGAAGATTAATATATAAAAATTTTAATGATTTAAAGATATCGTTTCTTTAATTAATAGAAGAGAGAGAGAGAGAGAGAGAGAGAGAGAGAGAGAGAGGAGAGTTACAAATAAAAAATAAATCGGATTAGGATTTTGCGAAAATAAAATTATAATGGCACCTACACTCTAGGATTTAAAAGCAATTGGGATCTCTTTTCATCGTTAGCTACAGAAGGACACAATGGACGAGCTGTGTCGGGGAATAACGTGCTTCCGTTCCGCTTCCTTCCGGTTGTCGTCTCTATTAAATCTCCCGGTGTTAGGAAATAGGAAGAATTTCTTCTCGCGCGCTCTCGTCAAAAGCACGAGACAGGACGAGATCTCCGAAGGTTGAAGGAGCTGGACCGAACAGGCAGAGAGGAGCTCTTCTCGGTTGCTGATATTGATCCGTATTCCATTCGCGCGGAACTAGTCCTCTCTCCGGAGCAGCTTTTCTCCTACTCTCCCTATTTCTCGCTCTGTCCTCCGTAGGCTCTCCCTCGCCCATCTCGACCGTTATCCCGGACTCTCTTCTTCTATTTTCTCTCTTTCTCTCTTTCTTTCTACTCTCTCAAGAGACTGCGATCTAGCTCTCTTGAAATCTAGCAGAAGAGAGAACTAACGCGATGCTGTTTCTCCCCTTTCATGTCTCGAAGGAAAGTGAGAGAGCGTGGAAAGTTGGTCTCTGATGGCTTGAGGACTCGTACAAAAATGAGGCGAGGGTGGCGGTTCAACGCGAGGAAGAAAAGGACAAAAAGAACAAAACGCTACTTTTGTTGTATTTTGTTGTAATTGTACAGATTCTAAAATATAAATTAGTGAAATAACGTTTATCTCTAACTATTCTTTAATCGATATTACAATGAGACGTTACCTCAATAATTAAAACTTAAAATATGTACAATTACAACCAACATATACAAAACAGTGTCAATTTTGCTAATAAAGTATTATCTGTGTCAATAACAGTATAAATTGTTGCTTATTTAGCTTTTAAAATCGAAGTTTTTAAAATATGAAATATCTGTCGTTTAAGTAATTAATTATCTTTCTTTTTCTCTGTTTCTCTCTTTTTTCTGTCTACTCTCTCGAAGGACCGGGATTTCTCCCGGAACCTAGCAAAAGAGAGAATTAACGCGATGCTGTCTCTCCCCTCTCGTGTCTCGAAAGAAAGTGAGAGAGCGTGGAATGTTAGCCCTTGATGGCTTGAGGGGTCGTACAAAAATGAAGCGAGGGTGGCGGTTCGACGGAAAAAAAGGGCGAAAAGAAAAGGCAGACAGAGATGCTTGAGTGTGTATGATAATCACGAGAGGTTGCGGCGTGAAATTTTATCGCACACATCATTAGCTTCCTACGTTTTATGCTTAGATTAATTTTTCTAATCAGCTTTTTTTTATCTATTCATACAAACCTTTTTATTTATTATTTCTTGTATATACTGCCCTAACGATGTTACTGATATTTCCTTAACGAAGTAACGTCATCTTTAATGTAAATGGATATACGCGTTGCAATGGATACGCGTGAAATTGAAGGATCGTTTCGTGTAAGTGCACTCGAAGAGTTCCATTATTCGTCGGGAGTGCGATTGTTGGTGGCTTTATGGAAAGCAATTGCAGTCGTCGGCATATTGGCCGTTCGTCACTTTTCCCCGCTGTTAACCTTGCGGCAAAAAAAACTCGCGAGCTGTGAAAACCGTGGTTTTATAAGCGTACTCTTGTACTGCAAAGGATTGTCATGACATTTCTCCTTTTGCTTGCCCTCTCTCTCCCTCTCGCCATTTTTCTCTTTTCTCTTTGTGATAATCGCGCGACCCCTCCTGGCGCGGCGCCAGGGGTGCATCAATTCCCTTTTTTTCTTTCTCTCTTTTTTTTTCTTTACGCGGTAGGCAATCCGCGCCAAGAGATTTTTACTATTATATGCTTTAGAAACGGGAAGAAAATATGGTTTTGTTGTTACAATAAAAGCAGATGAGTTCGTTGGCCGTTGTGGAGTCGTATAAGGTCGGAATTTTCCAAGTGGATTTTCCCGCAAGAAAAATAGGCAATCTCTTTAGATTATCATACGCTTTATTGAACAAACGTAAATAATATTATATATAATATAAATACAATTTTATATAAATGGAAAAGTTAATATCAATTTAATAGCAATATGTCCTTAATTTTATTTAAAGACAATTTATATTATTTCCTTTTAAGAGAAACATATTCTTATCTCTCTAAAAAAATAATCTATTTTCTAGAAATAAAATAACGTAATGTAATATAAATATCTTTGACAGATATGTATATCACAGGAATCTCTCTCGTAAATCATATTTGATTTATAAACGATATATTCTTTTATATAATAAGTAAAAGATTCTTACGGTCTCAATCTTAATTATGGAAAAAGTTGATAAATTTGGTATACAAATGACAATGCCTGTGTGAGTCTGCGACTGTTAGTGCATAAATTATATATTCATACAGCGATTAGGTATAATTCAGAAACAGGCAGATTGGTCCAATTCCGCTTTCAACATGATGACCCGATTGGACCAATCTGTCTTTTGAACTTTAGCGAATTACATTTAATCGCTTTATGAACATATATAGTTTATGCACTAACAATCGCGACTACTCACATAGATATTTATATTTGTACTAGATTCATTCTTGAAGCAACAAATATTATTATGTACGATATTTGCAACAGTCCGTACAAAAATGCGCGAAATTCAATAATCCCGCGGAAAGTTCGCTTCACTGTTGAATACAACAGATTCTCAAATTATTCTATTAGCAATCCAA
The DNA here is from genome assembly GCF_001594075.2 of Trachymyrmex cornetzi. Taxonomy (NCBI): domain Eukaryota; kingdom Metazoa; phylum Arthropoda; class Insecta; order Hymenoptera; family Formicidae; genus Trachymyrmex; species Trachymyrmex cornetzi. Next base: position 73,053 of record NW_017295610.1, read on the forward strand.
CAGCTTGAAATATCGTAGCTACGAGAGCGTCGTTGCGAACGTGCTAATTTAATCATACCGACAACACGCTCTTTCTCCAAAGGATGTCGTTGTTACTTAGCTTAATTCGGCCTACGAGATAAAAATCCGGTGGGAAAGGAAAACCGTCTGTTGTCCGCCGCAATTTCTATGTGTAGCGGCAATGTATCTCCTGTTCGCTGTACCGCAATGTAAGCGTAAGCAGTGTTAGTACGCGAGTTCCATCTGCGGGCGTGCAGCAGAAAATTCCTTCGATCAATACGAAATAAAATAAAGGGAGAAAAACTTTTAAAAATATTATATATACGCAAGATATTATACTATTATTTAATTACATTTGCACACACACAGAAAAATACGCACTGTATTCAAATATTATTTACCTGTTTCAATTAAGTATTTCAAAAGTTCATATATTCGAAAATCTATAATAAGTTCATCACAAATATCAAATTTATTATCTATTATAATTCATTACAAAGTGAAAATTCATCTTTCTTTAAAATGTAGTTTGAATCCTATTAAATAATACTGCAATAAAAATTATTAATTAAAACAAATTCGATTTGCTTATTATATAAAGTCGCTTCTTTGACAAAATCTTATAATATTCTTTAAAAAACAATTAGTTCTTGTTTTGAATGCATAATAATGAGTTAGTCTTTCTTTTTCTTCTCTCTCCTTCTTTTCTCTCTCTCTCTCTCTCTCTCTCTCTCTTAAAATTTATAAAAAGTATATTTTAAGATTATTATAAAAAAATATTTTTGTTAAGTATAACCGTTTTTGAAAAGGAAAGAAAATAAACTATAAATAGTAATTTTTCTTAGCAATAGAACGATATCATAATGAAAATAATATTAATATAAAAATAAAACATAATCGAGAGTTTATCGCTTGTTTTGTCGTTAACTTTGTCAGATTTAAATACACAATAGCACGTCATGCTGTTCACGAACAACAGTTTGTTCTTATGAATAGAAGTAATTACTACAGTGTCATCATCATTAAGTTGTCTTTTTGCTCGTAAGGGACACTTACCCAGGGGTTGAGAGAAATAAAGCGAGAGGGAAAGGGAGAGAAAGAGAAAAAAATGGGGTGAACGACAAAAGGGACGAAAGGAAAGAGTGTTTAACAAAACGACAAAAAAGAAGGCGAATACGATGGCAAAACGTGGTCGGAATACGATGCGACGAACAACGAATATGACATCAGATTTCGAAACCGTCGAACTTGGCGCGAAGTCACGGTCGCAATATCAATCAAACATCCATTGTCTAGCGCCATCCGTTACATCTGATTTTCCGATACGCATAATAATACGAAATGATGTTAGATAGTTTAGATAGACGATTTATCTAAAGCGAGTCTAAAACATGTACTCTTCTAGAAATAACAATGAAAAATTAAAGGAATAAAAAAAAAGAAATTATAATTAGTAGATAACAGATTAATTATTTTAGTGTCTTAAACATATAAAGATATAGAAAAGAATTAAAAAATACAATAAAATTTTACACTTTACATTGAGATAAGGAATAGGAATTTTATTGTGAGGTATAAATAAAAATTAGAAGTTGAAAGTTAAAAATAAAGGAAAGAGGATTAAGATTTTTAAGGAAAGAAAGTCTAGAATAAAAAGAGGTAGGGGAGAGATAAGGAAGAGGAGAGATAAGGAAGGGGATTGGAAATATAGATAAGATAGGAATAATGAGAAAATATTGTATGCACGTCGAGGTTAGTACATAGAGATTAAATTTAAAAAATAACCAGCATGGAATATATAAAGATAGGGTAAAAAAAATGTGAACCAAATCCCCTTCTTGACTTGTAATGTTGAAGGAAATAAAGATTCTATATCGCGAATAATATTTTACACTTGAGACAACAATTCTACTAAATATAAAATTAGTTGAGAAATCTGTTATTAAGATTACAATTGAGCATTTTAGTACATATCGTGCTGGTATGTGAATTATCGTTGACTGAATAATACGAAGTGTCACAAGGAACGCGCGGATATGTGCAAGTTCCGAAATAATTGAATATGTCTGAAGCTCCGTAAGTTTCTGCGAGTTGAACAAGTTTGTCATAAAGGGAAATCATGGTTCGCCTAAGTGCTGCAGCCGTGAGAAAACGACGACAGTGGTTGGAAGCCATTGGAAAGTCATCAGGGACACTGTGGAAAACTTGTCGAAAGATTTGCATCTCTATAGAAGTCTCGTCGATGCGCATAGCAGTATTTCCATACTTCTTTTGCTATGACTAGTTCTTAAAATTGACTCTCAAAAATGATTAGAATCTGTAAGAATTTAGGCTCGTGGCATAGTTAAGCTTCTCGATAGAAATTTAAACCATACTGAGAGAAAACTATAATAATAATTATATGTATATAATTATATAGAAAACATATAGTTGGTCTTAAAAATGATTATAATATTACAGTTTTCAAAATTAATACCAACGTACTTTTCAAAATTACGTAAAGAGTACACACCTGTAAACCTATCTGTTGTATAACCTAACTTGCAAAACTAAATGCAGCTTTTACGACAACGCAGTAAACACTAATAGCCAGTGGCCAGTGTTATAACATCTAAGCAAATTGTGAAGAAGTAATTGACGATCGCATCTAGAATGTAATGTAAACTATACAAGATACTGTGGTATTTCATAACGCTCCACCTATTCCATAACTACCTCCTTTCTCCTCTAATGTTATAGCAGTAATAACTATAAAAATAGAAATCACATAATTATTTTACCATACAATTATGTGTATAATAGTCATAAATACCAAACTCTTTTCTCTTAGTGCATTAATATGTATTAACTATTTATCTGTTAAAATAATTTTATCTGAAAAACATATTGCATACAAATTGCGAGATGGTTCTCGTTTTTTTTCAAAAAATCAATAGAAAATTTTAAATGGATTGATATGATAAATTGAACTTTACGAAGTTTGATAAAAAAACTTTGCGAATTAAAATCGTGATTGACATGTGTTAAGTCGAGAACAAGTCGCAAGCTCGATTTGATTCGAAAGAGCTTTATACGTCTTCGCTCGTTCAGAAACACCTGTGTTGTTCGATAAGCGTTATCGCGCACTTTGCAATGGGAGAACAAAAGACGCTGTTCATGGGAATGACTGCGGCGAGAAACGTAGCGGCGAATCGTTACGGAAATTAAGGGTGTACTTGTCTGTGAATGTGATTGCATTGCTGTTGCAATGTCCCGTGTAAATGTGCATTATTTGCAGAAAAAACAGCGAGAAATTCGGAACATTTGTTTCGAAACAAACAAGTACATGAAAAAATGTGATTAATGTAATTAATTGATGAACGAAATTAATATTAAAAATATGTAAAAATTTGAATTAATCTATATAATTTTGAGCTTAATGCTAAATACGCTTTTTTAGATAGGATACTTTCTTTCTACCATAAAAAAAATCATATTCTAAAAGCATAAAACAATTTATAAAAATACGATCACAACAACCAATTTAGGATGTTGATTAATTTATTAATGTAATAGTCTTTATTGACGAAGATGGTAATAATATTTACTATATGAAATCTTTATACTAATATTATAAAATATCCATAAAAAGTTACATAGATAGAATATTAAAATAAATTATTACAGCGGAATAGCATGCATTGAGAAATGACAAAATGTATTGTAGATTGAAAACAAACATATAGGAATGTAAGCATTATATAAATAAATAATAAATTGTGAAAGTTAAAAATTATAAGTGTATAAATGATCGTCACGTTCTAAGAGAATAATAAATACGAAAATATAAAATAATCAAGCAGCAAATTATAAATCCTCTATTTACTATATAAATGCTGAATGATTTTTTTAACACTGTATATATAATTAATTAAAATTTACGATTTAATGGGTTTTCTTATTAAATAATTAATATTACATCTTTGGAGAATATTAATCTCACAAGTTTCGCAGTATACGGCATGAATCGAGGAACAAAACAATATCGATGCCCGCGCTTGTCGCTTCTTTCTCTAGTGCAAGCGGTCAAGACAGTAGTATAGCTCGACGTCTTGCGAGACTAGCAGCGTTCGTGACATAGCGAATTTGCTTGTTGTTTGCAGGTTTCTAAGGCACTTCGGAACGAACATATAGGAAGAAGGGTTGCCTTGAGGATTACTGTATAAAACTTATACAACGAACGTCCCGTACAATAAAAATTACGAATAATTATAATTCAAAATTGGACCAACTAGAATGTATAGAAATAAATTAAGAGAAATAATCCTGTTTTCAGACAAAGCGGATCTTAGTTCTTAATAATATTAATACGCAAATTTTTGCAAATACCTTTTTTTCAATTTTATAAATTCACGCAATTCAATTTTATAAAACTATATTTGCAATTTTAAAAATCTATTTGCATAAATTAATATATTAGTAGGATTATTATATTAATATAAGAGCCGCTTTGAAAGAAAGTAAGATTGTTTTTCTTAATTGGAAAATTAGGAACATTTGTCCCTGAGTCGCGCGAGGGACAAAGATGTGTTTCGAAAAATTTGGCCAAGAAATAACTTCTACTTAGTTCTCTACGTGAAATTCCACGGGGATATATTCGGACACAGCAGTTGTCCCGTAGGAATAGTACGAACAACCTAGAATCGATTCCACCGACGACTTCGAAGATTGGGGCGACCAGTTGTCGTAATCTATCCGCAATAAAATCAAATATGTCTTTAGTGATATATTCAGATTAATTGGCAATGAAACACTGTTAATAAAATGATATTGATATAAAATGAAACGAGAAGTGTAATGCAAAGAGATTTTTGGATTCTTTTGATTAGCTAAAAATTTAATTCTTTATATTAATTTTAACTCTCCGGAATTGATGGCGGGTCTATTGAATCTACACTGTTAAATTTATAATGTCAAATTATATTCAGTTTGAGTTATTATAGGTCGCCACTGTTCCTGATCAATATGTCGTTAATTTAACTAAAATAATGCAGTTTACCAATTTAATTCAAGAAAATGTATTTAATTTGATTGAAATTTAGTTCATTATTTACGTATATTAGTATTGTTTATTTTTAAATTAACCACAGAAACGGATTGATTTACGCTTTTGACATACATAGAAGTTAAAAATAACAAAATATTTAATACAATTTAAACGTTTAATTTAAATTACCATTGATATTTATAACAGTACAATTATAAATTTGTCAGTTCCAATTTGCTTTTCCTTATTAATTATAAATTTCTTTGTTAAAAATGATAGACAATGTAATTTTCTTTATGTTATATTTGCAAATTTGGATCACTCTTATTCAGACATTACTTAATATTAATATTTTATACGAGTTAGGTACGTCATTTTGGTTTCTTGAAATTAATTAATACAAATTAATTTTTAATTAATTTAAATTAAATGGGTCTTACAGATTCAACGTCAATAATTTGTATTACAAAGCTTGACGTCAATTCCGGAGGATTAATACAGCATTTCGATTCAGATTTAGTTAAATATACATATAAATCGGATATATTTTAAAAAATTTGAGAAAATATAACGTTCGATCTTCGCTGAGAAAAAATCTTGAAGTTTTCCGGAGAATTCTCAGAGATGGATGAAGGCGACTTCGAGGTATCTAGGACACTTTGTGGAATATAATACAAAGTAATTTATCTAAAAGAGAGAAAGAAAGTTTGTGTGGCAAGGCAAAATTACGGTGTAAAATTGCGATACATCGCGGTCGACGGTCTATCGATACGTCGTCCGACACGAAAGGATGTTCTTTCTTGAAGCTGACACTGATGCGTTTCCAGCGGACGGAAAGAGACACACTGAGGTCGAAAAGGGTCCCTCGTTCGTCTATCACTTCCTCTATATATTGTCCATCGTGTCCTGATTGATAGCGTCTTACGTCCGATACTTTGCTCCGACCGTTTTAATCTCTCATGCACAATATACGGTTGCAATTTTACAACGACGGCTCCGCTAATAATCGCTATAAATTCATCGTATTATTGCGTGGATATTACACATTTTGCATAGGCTTGATGAATATAAACGAATAGCTAGTTTTAGAAATATACACTCGGTAACTTTTGAATTAATTATATCGAAATTATTCTTTAATCTTTCTTAAGTACCAGCAAATCGATATTGCTACATACATTATTCATATTTATTGACGAAAATATCAGCTGTTCTCTCTTTCTGATTCTTACTATCCTGCGGAGTGGTTCTTAAGTATTCTAAAAGATTTTGAGGGAAAATTGTGAAAAAAGATTTTCAAAAATTTCGAGCTTTGTTTAAAGTCACCAAAATAACCCGAGTGGTTTTCAAAATTTTTGAAAGAAACGAAATATTTCCTGAAATCTCCTCTTAAAATCTTTCAGAATAACTAAGGGCTTGTATAATAAATAAAAACTAAACATTTTTTGATAAATCGAAATTTCAACTTTGACATCTTGCATCTTTGAAATTAAGTCATCTCGGATGTATGGTTACGTTAAATTTTCGTCTTTAATTAATGTGAGGAAACACTCCTTAAAACGTTTTAGAATACCTTATAGATCATCCTATATGTATATAATATTTAAAGAGACATTGCTAGATTATTACAAAATTATTATTTCACGGTTTTTATTGCCTTGCGTCAAAGTTTGTTCTATTTTCATAATAAGATAGTGAAATCGGATACGAATGTGATATCAGTAGACACTAAGTGCTTGGATCCCTTGGTAGCGCTAGGGTTAATGCCTCTCGGGATGTAAAGTGAAGGTTCAATTTGCGGCTCACGTTCTCGAAAGGGCGATCAAATTCCAGACAGTGGTAATGGGGCGAATTCACGTTGAGTTCGAGTGAATCGCTAGTGCTAACTTAATATCCCGATTTTGGCGGTAGGCCAAGGATCGGTGTCTCGTTGATCACCGTGCCCAAATGGTGCTATACACTCATTTGGGCCGACATATCGACGATAAAGTTGAACGTTTCGGAACATACACACGCGAACAGGCACACAAGTTCGGACATATACGCGCGCGCACGTGGCACTTTCTCTCCCTGCCGAAGCTCTCACAAATTCTCACCCGATCGACCTCCCTCTTCCGTTGTGTTTACACAGGGACTCACAATGGGTGACCAGAGCCAGTACACGCGCCATCCCGTCCCTGTTACACGGCGTGGAACGATTTACACATTGGGGTTGGACTTTAAACGATTCCCGATGGGAAGGAAAGCCCCTCGAGCCTTCCCCGAATGACGGATGTGTCAAAACGTTCCGCAGCTCGGAAATCGAATTTCGACGGTAACTCGATTTTCGCACGTTTACTTTTTCCCTCGGAGGAATTAAGCGCGGCAAATCGTGAATGAGGGAAGTAATCTATCTAAACTAGAGATGAAAATGACCGAAAAAAACTGGAAACTTTGAATAAAAAAACTCGGTAAAAAGCAGATGTTTTTCTTGGTCCCTAAAAGTTTTTTACTCGGATATATATTTTTGGAGCATTTCATGATTTTAACGCTGTATTATTGTTTCAGAATTCAATTTTTGCATTCATTTAAGAGATTTCTGTGAGAAGATAGTTACGAAAGTCAAAATGTAGTACAATAATATTATAAAACCCAGTTCCACCAATGTAAGGATTAACTTTAATCTCGGTTTAACTTATTGTTTATGTTTTTCTAATTTTTATAATTAGAAAAGGATAAAGAGTAAATTGAACTAAGATTAAAGTTAATCTTACATTAGAAAGAAGCATTTTTTAATATATGTATTACGTATTACAATCGAAGCGAATTATTATTTATTAAGAATAGATGTTTTTCTTGTTCTTTCTGACGGTTGATTTGTAAGACAAGTGGTACTTGATTTTTTATCGTAATTCTTCTTTCCGTGTACCATAAAGAAAATTAATACTATTAATTTATGTGTTACGACTATTTTATAATAAAATTTTCTAGGCTGAAAAATGAATTAAATATATATATCGATGAAATAAAGCTAGAGTAACTTTTATGTAAAAGTTCAAATTTGAACTTGATGAAAATAACGATCGAGGTACTAAAATTTATTTAAAGACTATTAAATTGTATCTTTAAATACCGCTGACTTTATTTGGAAATAGGTTTTTATTGTACCGCAAAAAAAATATTGAAAATGGTCAAAATAACCATTTCATCCCGATTTACTCAAAATCCTGACGTGCTACGCAAATTCTGTCAACGGTATTGTATTCGACGTAAAAAAATATTCGAAGTGCTTCGGAGAGAATTTGATATGTTAACATATCCTCTGTACGAGATAGCGTATCACGTTTATGGTTAAACAATATCGTTAAAGTAATCTGTAAGTCTAGTCGCGATGAGTATCGTTTTAATAACACACATGAACTCGCGTTCATTTACAAGATTTAATCAGTCATTATTGTTATACTAAATCCGAGGGGGTAACCATTTAATGTAATTGTGGGACGGAATCCTCGAAATCATTATAAAATTTATATAAAATCTCTATGTATAATCTGATAATTACATATGTAATCACGAGAAATCATTGTATAATATTAAATAAAATCGTATATTTTACCAAATTACTTCATAGTAGTGAAAAAAATTATTTGTAATCAGATGAAATCATGTAATTTGTGGGACAATATTTCAGCTACTGGTTACCCCCTCGACTAAATCAATAAGAGACGAAAGTGATTATATTGTATTTTGAAGATCGTAAGTTCTGATTTTATAAAAAAATTGACATATACACTGTAAAAAATAAAATACTAATTTTAACTTAAAGACGTATAGTGGATTTTCTGAGACATGCAAAAATGTTAATTTTTATGTCTCAGAAAGAGAGAGAGAGTCCATTAAACGTCTTTAAGTTAAAATTAACATTTTATTTTTTACAGTTTATCTAATTTATTGATCCGAATTTAAATTACTAATTATTAATTTATTACTTAATATTAAGTAGTCTTCCTTTTCAACATGATACATGGAATGTTTCTGTTTTATTGACAATAATTGTAGACATCATCGTCGAATGGTTAACTTTCAGTGTGAACGGGTTAGGCAATGGAATCTTTAATGTACGCCGGTCACGTTGTGCGTCGCACGAAGTCGCCCTCCCCGCGAGGTCTGTCGCTCGGTAATTTCTCCGTTGTAAAGAGTTAATTACGTGCGGAGCGAAACGTGCCGCTCACGCGGCTCAAAGGACTCCCCTTCGTTATGCGCATGCTGCTGCATATATAGATGCATCGCGTTGCATCGTCAATTATGCACGCTTTGAGGGAACGGACGCACCCTTAAATTCGACGATGACTCACGTGGCGGTATCACGTTGATGCGTCGCGTACACACGCTTCTTCTTTCGATTATCGATTCGCCGGAAGAGAGGCTACCCTTCTTGTCGCCGTCGGCACGGACAACGAGCAAGTGAAGCTATCCCCGTTGTAAGCCACCCTGAGTCACGCCGACGGCGGTACAACCACCAGCTATTTCAAAAAGCTCCTTTCCGTCCTCAGTGTCCCGCGTTGTTTCTTTTTATCTGCGCGTGATTGCATGAAAAGCTCGCTTTATCCACTGCCCCGTTATTAAAAATAACGCTTTGGAGTAACGAAGTTCTGGAAATTCTTTTTACTAGTTTTAGAATTTTATTGTTTTTTTTTTAAGATACGACAAAGCTTTTCTCTTTATTCTATTCCATAAATTTTCATGCACGATAAAATAACGTATATAATATTTAAATGTTAATCTTTGATATTAAATAAAATATTTCTAGTCACCAATTGTATTGCATAAATGAATAATATATATATCGAATATATTTCATCAACTAATTTATATTATGTATTTATAGGCAAATTCGAATTTTTATACAATCTATAGTTTTCAAGGGATGATTAATATGTTCGATCTTTGGACCAATTGTTGGGAAAACGGTCTCCAGGACAAGTTCGAACGAGACCCTTTCTGATTCGCGATTGTTCCGTTTCTGGCTCCATGCTGATCTTATCTTTTTCCTTTGAGGAGATCCCATCATGTCGGATGATAGCGATTCGGGCAGACGGTTCACCTTCGAGTTTCCGCGAGCATAAGCCCCATGGGTGTTCTTCGGAAGAGCTGCAAGCAACAGCTCCACGAGACAGTCGTTTCGAGATACCAGAGGTATACGTACTCAACGACGATAGCACTTAACTCTCTCGTACGAGAACGCGCGTTTCTTTACATTTATCTTCAGTCACTCAGACAAATGTTGTTTGTCTGCGTAATTTATTTTACAATCGATGATCCATTTCGGTATTTTATTTTATAGTTCTATCGTTTTTTTTTCTATTTTAATTACGAAAACGCTCACTGAAAAAAAAATCCACCCTGGAAAAAGAGTTTAGTTACATTCTTGGACGTCTGATTGAAAATGAATAAATCAGAATTTTCTGGTTGAATCTATTATAATTCCAGTAAAGAAAATCAGAATTCTGATTGATACGATCGGAGTCTTCTGGTTCGTCCATTTTTAACCAGAAATTTTTCTTGTCAATGCACTTAGTCTGACTTCATTTGTAAAGGCGACATTGGTTTTCTGTTCCCTCGAGCAGCTAATTAGCATAAATGCGCTTTCCCTTGTATCTTATTTTACCAGCTAATTGAGCTTCATCGATATTAATGTGGTATAACAGTCAACCGCAAAAATGTTCTCGGAAAATTTTATGTATTATAATTAAGAAGGATAAATACGAATTTAATATAAGAGAATACTTATCAAGGCGGCATTTCGAAAGAGAGAGCGAAAAATGTCTTGGCTTTCACGTTTATTATGTCCTAGCAATCAACGTTGACAGACATTTTATTCCATTGCTTCCTCTCGCGAGACTTCTCGCTTTTTACATATTCTTTGCGAAATTCTCCAAATTATCTCAACTTTATGCTGGCAATACAATTCTATCATTTGTAACTGCGTTTTATTGAGCACGAAATATGAAAAATTTCTTGAAACAAAATTACAACATAAAAATGTATGTCTTATTTGCACGATTTATTTTTGTCGCTGTAAATGAAGAACTGTGCTGCAATAGACGCTACCAATGCAGTTATCATGAATATTCTGATTTTTTCGTTGTCGATTCATGAATTGTTTAACGTCACTCTACTGTACTTTTTAAACACATCTATATATAAATCATTATTATACGTTGCATGTTTTATTACTTTATAATTTAGTCTTTGTGCTTTAATTTTTCAGTTTTTATCTTGCTAGCTTAAAACGTTCTATCATCAAAAGCTCTACACAGTTGGAAAATTTGTGTTAAATTGACACACCTGTCCCAAACGATCCACTCAAATTTTTGTGTCAATTTAATACAAAATGAATATGTCAGGAAATAACATAAATATTATGAAAAAAATTGGCACATAAAAATAGTCACAATTTTTAAGCAATATTTCGTCATTAAAATTAACATGTTAAATTAATATGTTTCAATAAATTTAAGATTTTTATAGTAAATATGTAAAATTAACACATTTTATTTATTTATCTTAGAATTTACATTTTATAAAAAATATTTTTATGTTTATATATAAATTGTGTAATTTTAACACAAAGAAATGTTGAATATCAATTTAACATATTTATAGAACACAATCACATTGTGTTAAATCAACACTCGGATACGTTAAAAATTCAACACAAACTTTTGACAAATATAATACTTGAGTGGACCGTTTTTAATACAATTGTTTTGTATCGTATAAAATTTATATAAAATAAAAACGATTTATGCAGCAAAGCACATTTGTCTATCATGCTAACTCAAATCGAAATTTTCTCTTATTTTTATTTATTATTATTATCATCACTGAAAACATTTATCGTTAAAATCTCTCTACACAGCACCTGTGAAAAAATCTGCGTATTTCCAGTCTTCATGTAATTATGTATACATGAAATACTTCTCATTGGAGAACGAGTTTATCATCTCGAGAGACAACTTATTCTTCCGCGAAATTTCTCTTCACCCTCGCGAGTACGAACGATAGTACCGTCTCCTGATTTACGTATATAAAGAGCGAGCGAGTTTTCTGGCAGTGGCGAAGAATTCGTCTGGAAAGTACTGCCACTCTGGAAGCGTATAACTTCATCGAATGGATGGATGGATGGATGGATGGGTGGATGGATGGATGGATGGGTAGATGGGTAGATGGAAGGTATATCATGGTCGAACATCGATCCCGTTCACCGATGACGAAATTCGTTACAGTTCAATTTCGGCATAGCAACGACGGTTTCAGCAAGGGAACGAACGAGCGAGAGAGACGGAGAGAGCGCGCGTTTACAAGACTGGATACGCTTGCTTATAATGCAGCGATCACTGGTTACCAAATGAGGTCAAACTGGTTACCAGGAATCTCCTTAAGTTTTACCGATAGGTACATGTAACGAACTTATCTATATACTCTCCGTCTCAGATAGTTCCGCTCTTTCTTACGTGCAGAAACTATAAGATCGTCTTTGCTATAACATTTTTTTCGGGAACATTGTGTTCTCCATGACAACGAAAGACCGTTTATATTTGGAACCCTTTGAGGTATCGGCTTTTGAACTTTCGACGTTCGAGCATCGCGGACGTCACAGAGCATCGATCTCGTCTCGAATCACCGCGTATAAATAGTACTTTGCCGCTGGTCGTCGGTCCTTGCGTGCATTTTTTACGAAGCTCCGCATTATGAAAACGACCGTATATTGATTAAGCGATAACTTTTCACTGATACAGGATTAAATACAAGAGGGTAGAAGAATATATAAATCTCTTTTTCTCTTTTTAATATGTTATACATAATTGAAGAATTTGTGTTCAACTTAACACAAACTCTCAAACATATTTCATGGTCCACCTAAATTTTTGTATTAATTTGATACAAAATGAAGTAATATTAGGAAGATAACATAAATATGTATAAAGAATTAACACAAAAATATAACACTGACACAATTTATAAAATGTTAAATTAACATATTTTATTTATTTAAAACATATTATTTTTATATTAATTATTTGCTTACTTATAAATTGTGTTATTTTAACAAAAAGAAATGTTAAATATTAATTCAATTGTATTAAGTATTGATTTGACACAAAATGTTCAAATAATACACATCTTGTCAAATTTACACTGGAATATTTTAAAAGCTTTAACAAAGACTGATTTTAACACAAATACAAAATATTTTTTATTGTATATATAATTAACTGTGCTCATTAAATTTACATGTTCATATATAAGAAGTAACAGAATTTATTTTTGATCTAAAACATAATGAGAAATTTTCTACACGTAGTAATGTTTTTATTAATCCTTCGTCGGCCATGTGGAATTTTGCACCTTCCGTCCTGGTTCTTTGAATTTCAGCATAGAATTTTTATACTATTTTGTGCGCGCGAACTGTATAAAATTCTGAGCAAATTCTTGCACTTGTGATTTTAACAATGAGTTTTTACTATCACAGAGAAGTCGGATACTATTTTACATATTTTTTACAAATTTAAATTTATTTAGCAGAATAAGTTAAAATCGACGGGGAAAAGAAAATAGATTTGTGTTTCAAGACCGATAAACATTCGGCGCGTAAATTGCTTGAATTAGAAATTGTAAAAACTCACACAAAAATATTATTAAACACCAAGATCCACTTTGACCGGATATTAACCTTTCATTATGTATCTACTAAAATTCACAATCAAAATATCAACTGTGCTTTCAAAATCTGATTTGATAGAGCATTAAATTCATTAATTGTAAAAAGATATAAAAGTAAGTTATACCATTCGCCAATTTTACATTATTTTAAATTTTCCTCTGTGGACACTCTGTGCACCATACGGAATATAAAGGACGTAACGTATGCGATGTTTGTCAATATTTGCATGACTAACAGAATGGTAGCCACGGATTCGCAGTTACGCTAAACGCGGCAATTAGCGTGGTACTTCGTGGACACATAACAGAACAATAATTACCGCCACCTCAATGCGTAATTTCGATAATTATGGATCTTTTGTTAATACTGTGATATACTACAATATCATTTTGATTTAATTTAACTCTGCCACTACCCACCGAGAACCCTCCCGCCGCATACAACATACATGTGTAAACGTTTCATTTGATTTAAATTAATTACTCTCGCCTCGCTTTACCGCGTCCGCGGTGTCGCTGAGCTAAATTCGATAGCTCTTTTTTTTTTATCGCGTGTGTCCCAAACATCTGCATATCTGCCGCAGTTTATCGTAGCTCCCTGCAACTTGATTGCATATTAACAGGTATACAATTTAACGAACCTGCGTAATACGATGCGCTCTTAAAAAGGCATGTCGTTATAGGAGAGCGTATAATTATTTAATTATACAATTTAATTAATTTACCACTGCGCAATTATATCATCGTGATTGTATATCTTCAATTATAATGTAGACACGTTGTGTTATTCACACGTTATATAAGACGTTGATTGCAAACTCGATGCATAAGCAAAAAAAAAACGAACACGAAGGTGTGCAACAAAAAACTAAAATTTATGGCTCAAAATTTTAATTTCTCAGCTTTCAAAGTACAGTGAAACGGTTTACAGCTCGTTAACACGGCTCATAATTTTAACTTATTAATTCCTAGATCGTACTTCAACCTATCAACTCGTAAACTCGTCACTTCGCGTGGGTGCGTTTTAACGGTGAGCTTTTCGCTCCGTTCGATAAGCAATATCACCGAGCTTCGATCCGGTAGAAATTCGTTCGCGGTTCACGTTTATTGAGGGTGACACAAGCTCGGTACACACGCGCTTGTGGCTTTTATAGCAAAGATGTATCGATTCATTTGATATATAATATTGATGCATCTAATAGTCACTAGCAGCTGCAATGATAGAGAGGGGGGGGGGAGGAATCGCTATTTATCGCAATGAGCGCTCTAGATAAGCATTTTTTCAAACGTTAAACAAAATAACAATTGATAAAGTAATTTAATTAGAAAAAAATAGAAACCAAAATTCACAGTAAAAGAAAGATACTCTCTAAATCTAAATCAGTGGATAGTCATTAATTACCCAGTGGCATACTTGGCATCGATAATCAGTGAAGTTCAACTAAAAAAGGAAGAATATTTGAGCATTAATAACTAAAATACTGATATTTGCATATTAATTTCAATCTTTCAATACCATATTCATTGAATTTAAGCACCAAAACGAGGTTATAGTTAGAACACATAATAAAGATTAACTAGGTTAGGGATCTCACATTTAATTCACTGATTACCAGTGGCATATTTGGCACTGATATCAGTGATTATCCACTGATTCAGATTTTGAGAGTAAATAATAATAATAATAACAACTGCAATATAACAAAAATACATAAAGACACGCATCTAGAAGTAACAAAATGCAAAAATGGTACATATAATATATGAAATAATAATACTTGAAAGGCATAATAAGCGCAAAAAATAATTATAATAAAGATTATAAGCAATAACTAGTTCATACAGCGTTATAATTCGAATTAAGTCGACAGTTATTTATCTTTTAAAGACACTTAAAGGGAGACAGAAGAGAGTGGGAAAGAGAAAGAGTGAATTGTGTGGGACAAATGCATTTCATAGTAGTTAATCGCTTGGCGGAAATGTCGACAATTTCAATTTTAGGGGGGGAAGAGTGGGCGGTATCTAATCAGCTCGAAATTCGATCCATTCGTACATTTTCTCGAGGTTTCACGCAAACTGTTGCGTTCCGCACGTGCGCGCGATTCCGTCGGAAAACGCGAGGAATTTCCTCTGCGGTCGTTGAACACGCCGGCGATTCAGCATCGGAGACATTCCGTATTGAGACAGCTTTTTGTGTTTCCGTAGACTCTCTATTTACACTCTGCGTCTCATCGAAACGCATTCAACATCTTTACATGTCGTACAGATTTATTATTAACAATCCATGTTTGAATGAAAAAAAAAATCCATGTTTAAGAAATATATTAAGAAAAAATATATTTAAAAACTTATTAAATTTCCTTAATATTTTCTTTGATATCTTTTTGTTAAATTTATCGACAAGAAGTGATTTTCTAATTTTAATACTTTGGTTTATTTTATAACTGATTTATTACTATAACATAAAAAGATGAAATTTTATAATTTAATCATTATTTAAAAAAGCGAATAATTAAGGTAGGCTCTTGAGATATTAAACAATTAATAAATAAAGTAAAAAACGGGCAATTAAGAGCTTTAATACGCGGTAATTGATGCGATTATTATATAAACGTATATTTTAATTGTATATATCTCTTACATAACTATAAAAGCAGTTTTTATAGTTATGTAAGAGATACAATTGAAATATATGTTTATATGATAATCACACCAATTACCGCATATTAAGGCTCTTAATTGCCCGTTTTTATTTTATTTATTAATTATTTAATCATTATTCATTTAACTTAAATAAATTTTGTAATTTTAGCAAACTTTATATAATATAAATAGTGTTTATTAAAACTAAGAAAAATGTTTTCCAATGTAGATACATGTGGCATGCGATATATAAAAATAATTTTTATTTTATGAAAAAAATATTAGAAGGTAGATATTGTTATTTATTAAGCGTTCTGAAATTACATCCTCTCAAGCGTTGAAAACAATACATAATTAACAAACAAAGTATAAAATATTAAAAACCAAATTTATATAATAAAAATAATGAAAAGTTAACAAAGATAATAAAAATAAAAATAGAAAAATAATAAGAAAGAATGGATACTGAAAAACTTAAACATAACGTAATACAAAAATTATCTATATTTAATAAAATTGCAAATTGCAACACAAAAAATTGAATACTAAAGAAACAGATAGATAGACACATAAAATATTTATTATCATTCGAGGATAAGCACTTCCAAAACAAATGAATAGAGTTATAATATACAAAGCAACGAGAGTGATTAGACTATACTGAAGATAATAATAAGAACGTACAATAATGTACAGAAACGGTGAAGTGAGTAATGCACTCTAAATTTCTTGTAGTGAAATCTCACTTCAAGAGAGTGAAAATGCAACCACCCTTGAAAAAAAGTGAAAATATTTCACTTCTTGAAAAAAAAGTGACGATCTTCACTCTTTTTAGAGTGAAATCTTACTTTTTTGGAATGAGATTTCGCTTTTTTGAAATGAAAATTCACTCTAAAAAGAGTGAAGATCGTCACTCTTTTTTCAAGAAGTGAAATATTTTCACTTTTTTTCAAGGGTGGTTGCATTTTCACTTTCTTGGAGTGAGATTTCACTGTAGGAAATTTAGAGTGTGCATGAACAAAAAGAGAAAGAACGAGAGAGAGAAAGATTCCTCTTAAACATAAACTTGACAGCGTGATATTCCAATCGTGAGGGCGTGAGATAAAAGGCAAGTGTATTCTCTGCAACTTAATCCAATTCGACAAGTTTTCCCAAAACGATCGCTCTATCACTCATCGCACATCATTTATCCGTCCATATGTGTCGGCATATCCCATACATCCTGACGCCGATGATCCGACGACCCTGTGGATACTCGCCTGTCGGAGATGACGGCAGTACATTGGCGTTAGCCGCTGTAACATCCTCTTTCCCTTTGCCTAGCGTCGGTGTATTTGCATTTTCAATTCGTCCATCGTTTTGTCGCCGCCACGATTCGCATCGTGCGCTTTGAACCTGTCGGGAATTATTCACTTTGCGTTGTTTGCGACACGGACGTTTATCATTCCTTTTGACGGAGTCAGCTTGTCTACATCCTGTTTCGTCCCAGTAAATATTCCAAATTTTTAATTCACATTCTGTTCTTTTTTTTGACGCAAATAAAAATTTTTTACACGTAATTTCGTATCGGACGGCATATTTCTTTCTTTTTCTTTATGATTTTCTACAATAAGCTATTAGCCATCACTTATATCGCATTAATGATGAGTCAGAAATAATAAGTCATAAATCTTAACAAATTTACATTCAGAATAAATCATATTAGTTATTCGTTACGTCACAATATTTCAGCCAATTGAAAGGGTGGTGGTTTTTAGGACAAATAACAATACATTATGTGATATATTATTGCCATCATTGGTATAATATTATTGGTAATATTATTGGTCAGTCATAACATAATCCGAGTTTTAAATCGTAAGAAATAAAATTGACCATCTCCACGCAATCACTGATTATTATAGCCTTATGATAAACTATCGATTTGTTTACAATTCTTTTTACTTCTGATCTATTATTAATTATTTCTTATTATTAACGATTTCTTACTAATAACTTATTGTGGAAAGCCCATTAAAGCTACTCGATGTAGAATCAAAGCTTGATATTCATATGTTCGGAGACAACTTTTATTTTTAACCCTCTAGGGGTGACATTGTCTTGTCATTGAAAAAATAATTTTCTTTTTTATTGATTTTACTCCAAAATATTTTATGAATAAAGAATTATCTATGTATATTCTCTTTATATAAGGCGACACATCGCCTTTTTGGCGAGACAAGAAATATAATTTTTAATCCTACTTACATTTTCCATCTTTAGTTCTTAAGTGCAATTGATCTGCACAGATCCCGAATTTACTTCGAATTTACCTACAAATATGCAACATTCGCTCCGCTAGAGTGTTACGTGCGACGGAAATACACCGAGTGTGAGATTATCTCGTAAAAATTCAACTAGATTCGCAGTAGGATCGTTGGCGAATGTGTTATTAGATGCAGTCACAGGTGTAAAAGGCGGTGAACTATAAAGGGTTTAGTTCTAAGTTCGGTGTGGTGCAATCAAAATGAGCTTGGCGTTCGGTCGCCGAGAATTGGCTCGCAATATCCAATAATCGATGTAATACCTTGTCGGGACGCGAAAACCGGAATTCCCCGCTGAAGCCTATTATACGGTCGAAAATACAGATAATGTAATTATACGGCTTTGCCGGAAACGACGCCGGGGATTTCGACGCCGTCGGCCGAGAAAGGCCGCGTCGCGTTCGCACACAGAACCTCTACATAATATTAATGCGAAATAAAACAGAAATTAGTGTCGTACGAACAAGCGAGTGCGATAATCAACGATAATTTATAGCTCTTGTCGTCAGTTCTTATTAATATTAATAATATCATTAATATTAGTTTAATAATTTATATTAAATACATTTTTGAATCCCATTAAATATGGTAATTCTGAATTATTATAAATTTTTGAGAAATGAAATTTCACTTGGTATACCTATTGCATTTCATATTTTTTTTGTTACTTATAAAAAAACAAACAAATTTATAGTTATTATTTCTAATTATTCTTATTATTAACCTCTGTAGAAGACCGGGGAGGCCCCTTTAGGGACTCGACAGTGGCGCCATCTTTTTTGCCGCTCAACCCCATGACATTGACAAAAGAGTTCTAGCCCTTAAAATAAAAAAGTCGATCAAAAACATGCCGGTCTTCAGAAGGTTAATCATACACGATAATTGTGATATAAAATATGTTGTATAAAGTAATGACCATCAATTCTACTCACGATGCATTACCTGCATTTGCATAAAAAAATAAGCTTCTTCTATTTTCGCGATAATAAAGTGAAAATTTGCATATTCCGTGGACCCTCACGTTTTATTTCCGGCACATAATTTTTCATCAAAGCTGTCTCCTGATGACTCGTCGCTTTTAACATCGTGGAATAAGGAAGAAAATTGTCACGCCCGCGGAGTAAAAAAGTTTCTGTGGCCATTGTTACTTGACTTATTGTGAGATCTCATTAGTGGAAAACATATTCGCCTGCTGAAGAAATTGACGATCGTTTTAATTGATAACGCTTTTTATCTGTGTGCAGACACGTATTCGTAAGTAGTTCAATGATAATTAAACTTTGTTGAATCAAAACTCAATTTTTTAAATTGATGCTTAAGTTGAATTGGAAAGCTGTAGCGAGAGAGCATCTTTGCGAAAAGTGAAGAAGTTTATAATGATTTATTAATTAATGAGATGAATATATATATATAATATATCTGTATATAAAATATGAAGAAGTTTTTGAGAAGAACTCCGTTACGTATATAAAATAATAAACAATATATTTATGACCGTATATTTGAGAAACTCAATTAATATTAGGGTGTAACGGCCTATTACGGTTGGAGCTGGATCTTTGTTGCTTAAAATAATTCAATTTTTGAATTACTAATATATACTATATATGTACTTGCATATATACCATATTGTAGTCTTTTTCAAACTGCGCGCCTCTATATTGTAGTCTTTTTCAAACTGCGCGCCTCTATATATATTCGAGCTATTATAAAATAATAGCTCGAATTTACCAGATTTCTGTTTGCATAACTAACATTAGTACGACTTACGTTGCGTGAAAAATTTTTGGATTACATTAAAAATAGAACGTATTTTACTAGAAGTAATTATCAATCATATAAACGATTTTAATCGCTAAATTATTTCATAAATTACTTTAATTATAATCTTTAATTATAGCCCTGGCCATAATTTGTAGCCATCTCCACAATTGACGCGCAAAAAAAACGTTTTCTAACAAAAATACATTTAAAAAGTCTTATTAAAAAATATTGTTTATTTTTATAATAATTTTAATATTTTATTAGTTTTTCTGTGTTATTATCACCTTTACTAAGAAAATGCAAAAAATTGAGGGCGTTTTATACTTATGGCCAAGGCTGTATAATCGGAAGGGCATTCGTTCGAAAATCGTGGTATTTGGATAAAATAGAGATTCACAAATTAATTGATTGAAAGATGCGATTTGAAATGCCTCTGTTATCGGAACGTGTCGCAAAATTTAAGTCGTTCGTTCGGCAAACATGTAAAATTCCTGATGCACATCGCTAAAAGGCGATGAAGCGTAAAGCTGCCCTTTTTTCCGGACTCTTTGTCTCGCACGGCCACTTTGCTTTGTGTGCATACAAAAGTGACACTTGCCAGCGGTTGTCTTCCGGGCAATTGTCTTTCCAATGACCACGGTAGCTCTATCGAGCTGCAATTGAGTTGCAGTTGCATGGTCGGTGATTCGCGTTTCTTCACGAAGCACTAGGAGCTTTTCCCTTAAATTTCTTCTTTCGTTATGAACTATACTTAAAAAGAAATTTTCTGTGTTCTCAAAAAGACACCTCAGAATTAGCCGATCAGAAAAGGTAATAAATATTATTTCAACTTATCATTTTACTTTAATTATTTTAATTATTGACTCTTAATGATAAAGTCGGTGTCATATGTGATCTCACGACTTCGTCTGTTTTACAAAATAGATAAAATGCTAGAAAAATATTACGCAGTTTAGTATAGACAGCAAAATTTTAACTCGTATAAAAAGAACAAAACATTTTTTCTAGTCTGATAACTGGACTTAGCTATCAAAAAATAAGTTAACAGTAAAAAACAGTGGTTATAAAAAAATTGCTTTAGTCTCAAAATAATAAACAAATATAGGAAGCACTTTGTTTATTCTATAATATCTATTTTACAGACTAGACGAAGTACTTAGAATATTTGTTTATTATTTCGAGACTGGAGTAATAAGCCAACGATTTTTTATCACTGTTAACTTTTTTGTTTTTTACTATTAATTTTTCTTTTAATAGCTGAGTTTAGTCATCATACTGTGCAATATTTTTCTAATATTGTTTTATAATGCTTGATTATTTATTTTTTTATCTATAAGAATAATAATCTGAAGAAGTTTTATTTACTTCTTTTATCCGTTTTATATATAAATTAGATAAAGAAATGAACAAAATAGAGCATCAGGTCAGATTCCACCTTCCTGAATACGTTCTGAAAATTGCCGCATCGTTAGAAGGTTAAAATAAACGGAAAGCCTAACGGCTATAGTCAGAGTACTTCAATTCGCTTCCTCGTTATTATTTAATACGCTCGGGCATATAATACTTTGTAGAACGAAATAATCGAGAGACAAATGCGCCAGGTCAATTATATCTTTTAAGTCATTTACTATGTTTCAATATCTCTCGACATCGGATTTCCGGACAGTGCTTCGAGTCTCGATAACAGCCAGATTGAGAGTGGCGCGAGCGTAAAAATCACTCGATATTGAATTCTAAAGCCTTTCGCTTTTCGCATTTTTCCGGTCCCCTTCTCGGGTTCGCTATGGCCGAGTTATTGCGACACGTTTGCAGCGATGCGTCCGGATTTCGGGGGTGGCGGCATACACGTAAGCGCGAACGTGCGGGACGCACATACAGATCACCGGAAGTAATACCGGATTTACGGGATAAAATGTTTTCCTATTATATAATAACTTTGCGGCCGATACACGCACACGCGCCTCCGTGGTCATCGCGGCGGAAAATATTTGCCGGTTGCAATTCACGTTCATTATCTAGAGCGCGATTAATTGGCAAGCGGAGTCAGCGATATTAGAATTTCGAAATTTATCTTGCTGTGGATTTATGTGGAGAAAATCCGACTTTGATGAGAGAGGACTTGGACATATAACAATCCACTGCTCTCGAGGGAACTCTCGACCTTAACTTGAATAATAGATTCCTTTACGAATCTAAGTGTGTAACTTCCACCGTTATTACTGTCACCAATTCTGAGTAGAATCGGTCTAGACATTTCAAGCGAATACCTAAATAATAAAAAAGCATATCTAAATCGATCACGATTTCAATACTTGATATATTTGGGGAATCTCGAATTAATGAAATTTATAATCCTTTCAAAATTCAGATAGTGTGTGTTTTATCTGCTATAAAATACAAAATTCGAATTTAGCCACACTTTAGCAAGCTGATGTTATTTGTCGCCATTTTCGTGACTTTAATGTCCTTTTGATATCATAAGGTGCTTTTCACAGCAAGAAACACAGATGACATAGTGCAACACAATGAATCATTATATCTTTGTTGTTTGCCAATGTTAAACAAAGATGAAAGGATCATTGTGTTACACCGTGTTTCTCGCTAGAAAGCATCAAAAGTGGCGACAAATAACATCAGATTGTTACCTGCGTAATGATTTGATAAACACACAAACTTGATTGTAACACAATCTTTTTTGTCACCCTGTATAAGTTCAGTTTACTCGTGTGTATAAGATTGCGAGCGATAAATAACTGGATCGCGTATGTTTATTTGTTGGTCAGTTTCGCTTGTGATTCGATAGAGTCAAATGCGCTGTTGATCGAATATAATTTACGGACCGCCGCACCGATCAGTACTGTGCGTACGATAACAAATATCGATTGTCAAGTGACACGGTTCACGATAAGAGTATTGGCATGGATTATTAGCGTGTGGATACGTCATATACACATACAAAATTACTGTGATACGCCGAGCCGCGTCAATGTCCTTGTTAGTAATTATAGGCACGATGTGAAGGTAGGAGGAGGCTTCTGGGCACGCCGTGCATTTAATGTCCTGAAAAGAGGCCGCGATGATAATTAAAAATAAAAAAAAGGAAAGAGAAAGAATAGGCAGAAAGCAACGTCGCCGGTAGCCGGCAAATGAGTGACTCGAGGCGGAGGTGTGGAATTTAATCCAATTATACCGCCAGTATTTGGATGGTCTTTTTTTTCCATCGCGGATCGAGTTCCCGGATTAATTGTGCGATCTCCCTTTCTTTTTTTCTCCCTTTTTTCCCCTATCTTTTATCTTTTTCCCATTGCAAACGCGCGCTTCGTTAAAGCCGTTATTGCAGGGTGTACTTTTTGTAGAGAGGAAGTTCGCGTGATTGTTTATTAGCTGTTTTAAAGCCTTCGAAGGAATGTTATTTAAGTCTTGTCAAATGTCTACAGTTTTAAAAGGGAATGAAAGTACTTTCCTCAGAGATCATATTATTCAATTACACCACTTTGCTTGCATAAATATTAGAGAAGTCAAATGTCAACAAATTTTTAGCTAAATAAATTAATTTCTTGCTAATAAATTAATTAATTTGTTTTTTAAAGTAGTCTTATATGTTTATGAAACCCTCACTAAAATGTACAGAAAATTTAATTTAAACGAATATTAAATCTGTGCCGCCGAAATGAATAAACTAGCATGTTAATTATGAACACTTTATTTTCACTTTGTGTGTGAGAACACTCCAAATCCAAGTGTATAATAAGATAAGTGCCTCCGTGTGTGTATGTGTGTGTTATTAAAAATACCTACCACTACATATACACTTTAAATGTGTAAATATATTTTTGTTTGTTATATAGAGTGTATTATTTTTACACAGAAAATTAAATTATACACGTATGAAGCCATTTATTATCGCTTGCAATAAAACAGTTTTCACATTTAAAATCGATCTTATCCCTTGAATTAAAAATAATAACCGACTTAAATTTTTCAGAATTCGCAGAACGATACCAGGGTTGCCACAAAACTGAAAATCAGAGAAATCAGTTGTCAGGGAAATTGAAAATGATCAGGGAAAGGGCAGAGAAATTTGCAAACTTTTCTGGAAAATTAAAATTCTTTGCTTTAAAGAAAGAATTAAGTTTAATATGCCTACATCAGAATCTTACGCATTTTTGAGATATTACCAACTTAACAATTAAAAATACAAGCAGCGTTAACAACATTAATAATAATTTACATTTGCTATGTTAAATTGCTCTTTCAAAATATTTGATGGTTTGCAAACCAGGACAAGAATACAAAAAGATTTCAAAATATTGTTGAATGTCGGGGAAAACCGTGTGTTTGAAAATCAGGGAAGAGTTATGGAATTTTAGGAATTTCTGACAATCCTGTGCCCTTGCAAAAATGAAAATAAAATAAAATTCGAAATAAAATTCGCGCTTGCCGAGCATGGGATAAAGTACAGTACAGAAACGGAACGAGCTTTCCGTTTCCGGTGACCGATCGACCGACTGCCCATGCTCGCGTGGATTCCGCGCGATGGTCGCAGCCGATACAAGCAAATTTCTCGTGTCGGCAACATCCCCCAGTCCCATTATCTCGTCCGTAAATCACTGCGTAATGAGTCCAACTTTCTACGAGCGGCAAAGCTGTCTCCGGTGTGGAAAAAAAAGGGAAACGAAGGAAAACAAGGGTTGCGACGGGGATGGTTGAGTTGCGGAGTGACGGCTGTGAGAGGATAGAAGGCACGTGAACGCATTGATAATCGCCTTCCCAGCTGTACTCTGCGACTGAGAGATTTTAAAGGGGATTGCAGCGAAAGACAAAGAGACAAAGAGAGAGAAAAAGAGAGGATGAAGGGACGGAAAAGGAAAAAAAGAGATCGAATGCCTTCGGGGACGATGGGGGGATGAATCGAGGAGGAGGATGGCGAGCAAGCGCGTGGATTTTGGGTTGGTGGGCAGGGAGAAGAGGGAGAACGCAGATATGGGCCAGGTAACTAGGTCACCCTGACTGAGGGCATTGCTTTTGCCGCCGCGCGACCATCCCTCTCCTATCCGGCCACCCCCTCGTACCGCATCACACCCCTGCTATCGGTGTCCCGATCCGATACGACGACGACGAGGACGACGACAACGACGAGAACGACGACGACGACGAGGACGACGACGACGACGACGACATGTCCCCTTCGTCGTAGCTTCGACAGGCAACTACCGCTTTCTTATTTACGATACGTCATCCTGTTTCATCCCTGTCTCGCAGATGGGTTACTTCCTTCCGTGCATAGTTAAGGGGGGTTTTTTCCTCTACGATGCTTGCACTGTGACTTTTCCTTTTTCACGCCTGCGATCCCCTGCTCAATATCTCGTTTAATCCCTTCACGAGTTCTCGTTATACTCGTGCGCAACGTACGGGAGGGTGTCTATCGCGGCATAAACGACGATGATTTTCAGAGAACGGGTGAAAAAGCTCTTTGAAAACAACGTGATCAAGTTGCAGTTCTTATAGCCGCAAAAGAATTCACTTAGGAAACTCCGCTTTTGTCACATACACGGTGTTTTAAAAAACTCATATGATAAGTTTATTTCCTAAATCTAAATCATTGAAATTCAACTGGAAAAGAAAGGGAGTTTGATCGTTATATAATTAAAATACTGATACTTGCACGTTCCAATATCGTATACATTGAATTTAAACACTGAAGTTAAGGGCCAGGTTAATTCTATATTTCATCGATTTTTTAATTGAATTTTACTGTGACTAATGAATTTCACTGGGACTAACATCAATCATTATTCATTGATTTGGATTAAAAGAGTAAAATATGGAATGTATATTTTTAGCTCGTGTAATTTTTCTCGAGTATGACTTATGACCTCCACTTTTTAAAGTGCAAGATAGGACAGAGGTAAAGAGAACGAAAAAGCGGCGCGGAAGAACGTGCCCGCTCGAGGTTTCTCGAGAGAAGGTGCTGAAGAGGTGCGCCAACTCCTAAAGGCTAACAAGAGCCATCTCGCCATTTTCCGGCTTGCACACGCGGGCGCGTGTTTTCCTCGCGCGAGAGACATTTCCTTTTGCGTTCGTTTCACATCGTGGACAACTTTATGGCAAAGTGGTACTTCGTGCGTATTCGTCGCGCAATAACCGCGTCATGATATAGCAACGCCGAATTAATACTTCATTTAGACTCCATTTGTATGCGCATAAAACCGACGATAAAATATAGAGGGAGAAAGGGGGAAAAAGAGAGACAGCCGCATTTTTATTGCGTGCAAAATATGTCAACTTGTAGCGAGTCGAAGTTATGCTCTGGTATAACCGCGATCACGTAGCTTTTTCCTAAAAAAAAACATCAAGATTGCAACAGAAACATCCCCACATATGCGGTTTTCTATTCTTTAAAATATTTTTATAGCGTCCCGCTAAAAAATTTTTCATTTATGTATAATTAGAGATACAAATATATTTAATTATAAACAATATGATACGAATTTAGACCAATGAGAATAAATCTGATTAAATACAAAAATTCTGTCAAAGTAGAATCTAGTACTTAAATATTTCTATGTGAATTTTAAACATATCTGATTCTGCATATTGCGCGCTGAAATTTTTTTCGGTCTTGAAACGCCATCATGAGCAGAACCAAAGTAGTAATATTATTTGATTAACAAGCAACTTAATAATTATTTTGATACTAATAAGCATTTTTATAAGAATTAATTACTTATATATTTAATAATTAGATGTTAACGAGAATCTTAAAATCTGCAAATAATTTATTGCGAAAATGTTACCTCAGCCAAGATTTAAATTTGGAACTCTCCCTATTCTTTTTATATATAAAAAGCTATGTAGATAGATACCCATATATGATTATGTAAATTTATATATAAACTATAACACAAATTATTTATAAATATAAAAACGTACAAGAATTGTTATATAGATTAATATATAAATACATAATAAATAATTTATGTATAAAAGAAATCAACGTTATATAAAATTATATATAATTTTAATGGATTATGGATAATTATGTACATTTGTATATAATTTTACTCGGTTATATACGATTATATATGAAAAATTTTTTTTCGTACTGGTGCACAATTAAGGCCTTTCAAACAACGAAAATTTTAATTTTTAATCTCGCCGGAACAGCGATTCGTTATCGATTAGGTAAGACCACACGGAACGCCGTCAGATTACACGATAACGATTGGTCCAGATTGCGCGGGTGGTCGAGGGCAGATGGATAGTGGGAACACTCGTTCTGCCTTTCTTTGACTGTGGTGCTGGAATTTTCCCGCGCCGATTGCGTTGTCATTTCGTTATCCATTGTACCTTTGGCAGGATGCGAGGAATTTTTTTTATCCTAATTCTTGTACCTTTTTTGCTTTGCGACTCTCGGAATCACGAATTTCGGTATTCAATACATTCGCATTTTGTCCGCGCACGAATTTAGCAATGACATACAACTAGTCTCCTGCAGCTTTCTAACAAGAGACACAGTGTCACACAGTGATCATTTTACTTTTGTTTATCATTGGCAAACAACAAGGATATAATGATTTACTCTGTCACATTGTGTCATCTGTATCCCTTGTTAGAAAGCACCCAGAGTGTAGAAATTGAGAAATTTTTCAAAGTTATTTATTTAAAATATCTTCTGAGATTGTAATGTGAATACACAATAAATAGGAAATAAAAGTCCTAAGTGGTAAAACTGGATCTTTAGTGCTTAAATAATTCGGTGTAAATTTATATACTATATCCAATCCTGCAAATTGTGCGTCAAGTTTACTTTTCAATCTTGAAACGAAATCCTAATAGAATTAGAGTAGTAATGTCACAAATTAAATTGACAAACAATTTAATAATATTGACTATAATACTTATAGATTATTAACATCTTGGAAAGATCTTAATAATCTAATACTGATATAAGCATCTTAAAACCTGTAAATAATTGCAAAAAATATTACCTTAATTGAGATTCGAACCTGAATCTCTTGTATTTCGAGCAGGTATGCTTATTTATTTAATAGAAATATGTAGGGGAAGTTGCCTATATCGTACCCCCTAACGTTTAAACAAAATCGTAAACAAAAGTACTAAAGATATCAGAATATTTCTTTACTAATATTAAACTTTGGTTCATTGGCAATAAAACAAAACGATACTTTTGCGAAAATAAACATTAAATTATTATTTAAATTAGATTTAAAAAAAAAGTAGCTTTCGGTACGATTTAGTGACCGGGTCGTTAAGGAGGTTGTAAAGCAAATGCAATATGTTAAGAACTACTTGAAAAAATTACAGACTATTCTAAATTTCATTTAATAATAATACAAAAAAAA
>NW_017295610.1:102263-116238 GCF_001594075.2 Trachymyrmex cornetzi
ATGGTAAAAAACGTCAGTTTGTTTACTGGGAAAATAAACAAAATTAATTTTAAAACTCATTTATTAATAAATTTATTTTTAATTTTAACTGAGTATACATATTTAAGTAGGTATAATAAAAACTTTTCTATTATAAAAACAGAAATTAGATCTGTATTTTTTAAACTCATTTAAGAAAACAAAGTAAAAAGCAATATTTAAATTGATTTAAGCTATCATTGCACTCTATTTCAGAATATTAAAATCTCAGGTATATTTGGAAAAAATAAATTTTTGAAATAAAATCAATTACGGATTTTTCCGTCACAATAGAAAAGATTCAATAGAAAGACTCAATAGAAAAATTTAATAGAAAGACTCAATAGTTGATAAGTAATCACTTTCTTGAGCGCTTATTTAAACAGTTTTGATAAATGTCAAGATTGTCACTACAGGTTTCGTGCAACCACTTAGAGCACCTGACATACTGAATCCAGTCCACTGTAGGTCCTTTTTTATCATAATAGCAACCTCCACATATTGCTCGTGTCACTTGCGAAAATCGTACCGGTACAATATAAAGATCAGCGACAAGTACGATTTACCGAACTTCCTCTATTTTTACAAATTTGCCAATAACAACATAATTTACAAATATCTTGCTAATTTGATGCTATACTCGAAAAGAGTTTAAATATCGATTATAACCATGAAGAACACTATAATTCAATTACCCACCTTGTACTGATAACACCTTAGGTAAATTGTATCAAAACTTAGATCAGCACCGAACAAAATCAATTTTCAATGTCACTCGTAAACAGACGACTCGAAGACAAAACAAAAATAATAATTCTTAACCCATATTACCAGCGTCACATCAGTGTCATTATCTTTAAAAAAAAATGTTTCGTTTAGAAAATACAATGGAGGTACGATTTAACCGTCGGTACGACTTAGCCAACTCTCCCCTATATGTGTTTCTAAAATAAGAGTGATCATTTAAAAATTATCGAAAATTGTAATATATAATATGACATAATAACGACCATATTTTATTATAGTTTATGATATATATATATATCATATATGCAGCTAATACAATCGCATTTGTCATGTTGCATAATATAGCAATATTCCGTATTCGCCTGTTGCTTTTCTTCTCTTCAATTCTACTTCAAGTATGCCTTTGTTTAATACGTATTTCGGAGTGGCTGTTTGCGAAACAAAGTTCCACGTCCTTGTAATCTTCAAACGAATCAAACGTACTGTGTAAAGTGTACAGTAAACGCCCCATTTTCCACGAATCTCCAGTTTTCATGTCAGAACTTCGAAAAAGCTCCGATTCGAGAATTTTATTCGTGTTACACAGAACTTCGAAAAGATCCCGGTTCAAGCTTGAAGCTTAAAATATCGAAATTATTAAAAAAAATGAGATAAAAAGGAAATAAATTATGCAAAAATTCAGCGATAGAATCTCGTTAATTATTATTAGATAATATTCGAAAGAAATAGAGGGTGAGAAAGGGACGAATTGACGTAATGCGAACAGGTTAGAGATTGGCACGAAGTAGGGTTGCAGAGGACTGAAAAGAGAAGAAAGGGATGATAGGTACCGCATCTGTCTGGTTCGTACCAATGCAGATCGTCGGGTAGAAGAGAGAATTGGGTCAGCCGGCTTGGAGGGTACTTCAGGTGTAAGTACCTATCTTCCTACGTGGCGGGGCCGCCCTGCCTATCCTCGTGCTCGAGAGGACTGTAGCGTTGAAGGTAAAGCGTATGACAAACTAACGGTCGCGTTAAAGCGGAGATGTATGCTAATGCAACCGCAGTCTCAGTTCGTGTCATGCGAGAACTAATCTTAATTGAGTGAAAATTAAATAAATATATTTTATTGTCATTTGGAAAAAGAAAAATTATTCTGTGTTTTATGTGTAAAAAATTACACTAGTTTACAGCAAAAAATTACTTTGGACCGGACTACGTGTCTTTTATAAATTTTTGGATGCTCAAAACAATACCTCAAACGAAAAAATTCTAGCACGTCGGATTTCCAAGATAATTGAGGTTTAATACTGAAAAAATAGCTTTTTTTGCAATATTTGACATTTTTTAATAAAGAAGGTCAACGTTATCTTGAAATTTCGATCAGAAGTCATGAATGTATTGTGCATCCCCTATAAAATGCATTTTTTTTTATTTCAATATCTTACTTTTTACCCATGTTATGAACGATTAAAGATAGAAGCTATTTTGAATATGGTGACTCCAACAGCTTCATATGTGTATGGGGATTAATTTCTTAGGGTCACATTTTGATAACTGTACCTTAATACTTTTATGCACAGAACTATAAGACTAATCCACTGGTGTAATAAAAATACATCGTTGCTTAAAAAAAAAAACGCAATTAGTAATATGCAACTACATATCTTTCATAAAACAACTCTCTCTCTCTCTCTCTCCCCTCTTTCTCTCCTCCTCTTTTTCCCCTCCTCTTTCTTCCCCCCCACTTTTTCTCTCTCTCTCTCTCTCTCTCTCTCTCTCTCTCTCTCTCTATCTCTATGTGTGTATGTGTGTTGTTGTTGTTTTAAAATGATTTTAGCGTTACCGCATGCGCATATGATGCTGCCGCGGTCCTCATATTCGAAATCTTATCTTTAATCGTTCATAACATGGCTAAAAAGTAAGGTATTGAAAAAAAAAATGCATTTTATAGGGGATGAACAATACATTCATGACTCCTGATCGAAATTTCAAGATAACATTAACCTTCTTTATTAAAAAATGTCAAATATCGCAAAAAAGGCCACTTTTTAAGTATTAAACCTCAATTATCTTGGAAATCTGACGTGCTAGAATTTTTTCATTTGCGGCATCGTTTTCAGCATTTAAAAATCTATAAGAGACACGTAGTCCGGTCCAAAGTAATTGAAAAAAAAAATTTTTTGTAAACTAGTGTTATTGTAATTTAAATTTAAATTTATTTTTAAACTGACTGACAGTTCATAGAAAAATATTATTGTATTATAAAATATAAAAGAGTTTCTGAACGATTACTGATTATTAATGATTACTTTTTAATTTTTAAACTACATAGTTCGAAAATTTGTGTTGAATTTAACACATTTTACGTGTCCTAAACAGTTATCCAAATTTTAATTTAACACAAGATGAATATGTTAAAAAAAAAATTGTATAGAAAAATAATTAACAGAATGTAAAGCTTTAACACAATTTCGGAACAAATTGTGGAAACATATTTCTTCAGTAAAATTAACATTTATAATATGTTAAATTAATACGTGTATTATCTTTTATTTATTTATTCTAGAATTATATCTTAAAAACTATATCATTTTTATGTTGTTTCATTCATCTGTTCACAAATTATGTTATTTTAACAATGTTTAAAAAATGTTAAATATCAATTTAAAATATGTAAATAACACAATCAAGTTATGTTAAATTAATATTCAGATATGTTAAAAATTCAATACAAAAATTTTTGACGAGATTTTAACACAATTGTAAAATGCTTTTTTTATTGTGCATTTTCGTATAGGCGATTATAGAGAGTATTAATGCATATCCGTGAACTGAAATTTTCGTTATAATTTCAGTAATCACCGAATAATATTGTCGCCACTTTCTCCCCTCATCTCCTCTGTATCGCCGTTTGCACTTCCGCATTTGTTGTCCCGGTTATTTCTCATGCCTTCCTACCAAGCCTTTCCCCTTGCCACTTCTCGTCGACATCGCCATTATGGCGAATTGGAGCGACGCGACAGAAAGGTCGGAAATGAATCCTCACTATATCACGAAAAATATTTCTTCTCGAGTCTTATTTGGCTTCTCTGAAGGGTTTCGGCGTTTGGCTAGTTTGATTAATAATAATCTTATGTTAGCTAACTTATATTAGATATTTTTAATATTTTTGTGTGAATTGTACACTTTCCAAGCAATTTTACAATTGGCTTGAACTGGAAATTGTACATTTGTGGTCTTTTTTGTTTAATTGTGTTGCTTATAATTTAACAAAACTTTGACAAAATGTTAAAAAGAACTGACGTTCAGCAACTATAAGATCGCGTGAGATACAATACTTCTTGCATATTGCTCGTTATAGAATATTTTCGTTCCAATAGTACAGCGAGCCAGAAATTCGTTACTCCAGCGCGCTCCATTCGAAGAAATTGCGTATTTCGATGATGCATCGTACATACGTGTGATACTCGATGAGGTCAATATCCATATCTCGTTGAATATCTCTCGAGGGTAGTCGATATTCTTTGTTATATCCACTGCCCGAGGCTTTCGTGTTGAATTGATTTTTCTCGGTCAAATACAAGCGCGAATGATGCCATTGCATAATTGGATCCACATTTTCTTCGCAAAGCAGGAGTATCTGTTAATGAATTAAAGAAAGAGGGCATAGCTCAACTGAGCTTTTAACATTTTATTTTAAAGCTCGCAACTTTCGGAAGCGCAGACCTCTAAATACTGTCACTCCTTAAATGTATTTTAAGAGAAATATCTTTCAATGGATTTCCAACGCGAAGTAATCTCCATATAATCCAGCAACGAAATGAAAGAGTTGGAGACATCTGAATTATTTATACTTAGCTTTTAAGAGATGGTGTAGGGACCCTCGGGACTTGAGTCTCTAAGCTTTGATTAGCTTGAATGTCGTCACTTTTAAATGTATCTCAAATAATATTTATTATGCGATGCAGTAAATTGCGCATAATACAGCAGCGGAGCGAAATATTTAAAAAGTTTGAGATATCTGCATTATTTATAGCTCGCTTTTAAGAGGATGCAAGACCCCTCGGGATACAAAACTCGAAAGCTGTACTTCGGTTAGCCTATTTATAAATCCGACCCTCTGTCCTATAGTTTTGCTTATACTTTTACTACAATACTGCTACTCTTTTATCTTCGGAATTCCCAGTGCGTAACGTTTTCCCAATGGAAAGCGGCGACGCTTCAACCCTTGTCGCTTTTGATCTACTCCCCTTTTCCAGTCGCGATCGCGAAATTACATTGCGAATTTAATAAACTCTGTTCAAGGACCATGCCAAAAGGTGGAGTCTATCGGGTGTTTCGAGAACGAGTCATGTACCTCTTAATTATTATTTACATTCAGGCTCCCTGTGGCGAGAAATTAATTGCGCCATTCGAAATGCGCTATTTGGTCCGTTCTCGCTCGGCAAAGGATTCATCCGGTGATTAATTGCTTACAGTTCGTTGAAAATCAAAAGGTTTCGATAAACGCCGGGCTTGCTAGTAAAATTCGTGTCGAGGAGAGACGACAAATTTCGTCGCGGATCAAATTTTCTTTTCTTAGTATGCAGGATAGATCCATTAGAAGCATGTCACCTGTATATATCTCCCTCAGGGTTGGTTTAAAAGAAGAAGTTCAGAGTTGGATAACTTTGAAAGGCAGCGCGCATTATGCAAAGAAATTTTTTTCGTCGGGACTATTTTGTCATCCTTCATCCGAAGGCAAGAATGTATCGGTTATTAATTCTCATTCGTCTTTCCCTCGCGACAGAATTAGATAATTATGACTATAGGGTAGGGTTGCCATAAAAGTAGAAATCAGAGCAATCAGAGAAAAGAGAAATCAGAGAATTTTACAAAATTTTTGAAAAATAAAAATTCTTGGCTTTAAAGACGTTTGATATGTGATCATGTAGTTTTAGAATATTATCAACTTAACAATTAAATGCAAACAGTGTCAACAATGTTAATTTACATTGCTATATTAAATTGCTCTCTAGCTCAACAAAATATTTGACAGTTTCCAAATCAGGATGAAAATACAAAAAATTTCGAAATATTGAAAACATTAAGGAAAGTTATGAAATTTTGTCTGGAAATTAGAGAAAAACTATGGGATTTTAGGACGAGGAATTTGTAACAATCCTTGTGATTAGAGCTAATTCTATCACGTGTATTTATTTCCGAACTTCAGAAACTTCACTTCTTTTCACATTCTCAAATTCCGAGAGACGTTTCAGTACATTTACTCTGACTTTAGCCGTGTTTTGTAACGAGGTAGGGATTCCAGGGACAATCTAGTGGTGGATAAAAGACCCGCACAGTCGGTATGTAATTATAGCATGCTCTCGGAAGGATGTGCGCTTCATCGTGGTGTTCATATTTGAAGGTGGCTATATGGGTCAGACACCGACACGCCTTATTGCCTATTCCGACTTCGTCGGCTGACCTCAAAGATCCTTGATATTTGACAAATAGTCCTCGAAAAACGTGGCATGACCGTATAAAGCCGCCAGTCTGTCCCGCGGGAGGCAGCTAATTTTGACGGACGTCTAGATTGACATCGACATCGATGCTATGCCTTTTTCTTCTTCTTCCGCGGTGCCCTTTCGCCGTCAAGTTCCGTTTTATAAACGGATCTAACCTACCCTGTGATCTCCTTGGGGACGTCAAACGTTGGAATCATTTCGCACGAGCTTTTGCTCGAATTTCAAGCATATTCGATTTTCTATATAGCTCACAGTTTTTATTTCAGCGTCTATTATGACAAATGCGAATGTATAAATTTGGTAGATCGATGATCTAGCAACAAAACTTATAGGCATTGCGATTCACTGTTTCGCAACATTTTTTAAATCTTGTAAAATATAAAACGAATAAAATATACATTTATAAAAAAAAGTGTGTAAAATAATATAAGCAATATGTATAAAAATTACATAATTTACAGTAAAAATATGTAAAATTATGCTATATCACACGTATTATATCTGCATTTTTATATTTGTACATATTAATAATGTAAATTAAGAGAAATTGTACGCAATTTGTTTGCAAATATAATACGTAAATATTTTTATAAACTTCACTTTAAATTTTTGTTTGGTAAATTTACTTTTGCAAATTATTTGATAAAGAAGAGTTTGTCTGTTGTGATTCTTTTTACATGTATAAATATACATCTTTAATAGCGGGTCCCAAAATTATCCGTATAATTGCAATTTTTTACAATGTAGACTGTAAAATAGATAAAATATTTTTGTCTTGCAAGAATAATGAGAGAGATTTACTAACGTGAATCAAATAGAACCATTTCAAAGCAAATGCAATTAATACCCGAAAGGAATTATTATATTAATAATTGTTTGCATGTTCCAACATACAAATGCATTTTCAAGAAAATTATGTTTCTAACAAATGCAGAAAAGCTTCATGTTAATAGGAAAATACATTAATTGAGAGGACTAAAGCTTAATGTTCTTTAAGTTGTTTATCCATTTTTCGCTTCCTTATTTTATAATATTCCTTACTTTGTAATATAGTATATCTTTCGCTTGCGTTAATCGCGTCTTGAATAGCTTGAGAAGGTTAATTGTATAGAAGCTCGTATTAAAGCCTCAACTGAAAGTACAAAATTTTTTACTGAACTTTTTCTACAAGTCTCTGCATTTTTTCACACAAAATAGTAATTAAGCAAATATACAATTTTACGAATAATTTATATTACATATTATTACTTAGGGCCAATTTCACCAACATCGGTTAAGCTAACCGACGGTTAAAGTGTCAACCGTGATTGATTCATTTTGATCAAAGACAAATGCGATTGGATAATTCATTGGAATTAACCGTTGGTTAGTCTAACCGACGTTGGTGAAATTGGCCCTTAGAGATGTAAACTCTTGCGACTTTAACCTGTAGAAGACCGGAGGCCCCTTTAGGGACTCGACAGCGGCGCCATTTGTTTTGCCACTCAACCCCATGACATTAACAAAAAAATTCTAGCCCTTAAAATAAAAAAGTCGATCAAAAACATGCCGGTCCTCAGAAAATTAATTGTATACGTCATCTAATTATCAAAGAGTTCCTATTACCAGAAATGCGTATTGTTTATCGCATTGACTTCCAACGTTCCTTTAATTGTCATTTTGTTATACAGAAATAATTAGACAAAGTTTTATAAACCTTCTACAATAAGCCGTTGCTTAAGCTTTAAATTTTAAGCCGTTTAATTTAATTTTATTTCATTTGAATTAGATATACATTATCTCTCTCGTATCTCTGCGTGTATATAATTAAATCGTATATTGTAGAAAAAGATTAACTCTAATGGCATGATAATTCTGATTGCAGGAGGCGTATAGGAAATGGGTGTGCAGCTCCCTGGTGCCTTACTTTGCTCACAGGAGTCCGAAAGATGTGAAAACCTTGGAGGGCAGCTGGACCGGCCCCAGATTAAGGCCCTGCCGATCCTTTTGCCAGACCGTGGAGCAACGTTGCCCCTACTTCCTTCCGGGCGATCGTGCCCCCGCATACCCCACACAATACGCCGGCGAACCCACTTTTCTTTGCAGAGGTAAAAAAAAGAGAGGAGAAAAGAGAAAAACAAGATACTCATAAAATAATCATATAAAGTAACCACAATAAGATAATCACCAAAAAATGTCAAAATTAGTCGAAATATTCATTCGATTCATTCATTTTTTTTTGTTTAATGAGTCATTTCGAAAAAGGGTACAAATGTTCAGTTGGCACCCTGTTTGCTTCGTAAGTTTGCGAAGAATGGTACGAGACACAGGCAACCAGTATCCATCACGCCACTATCAGTCCTTCCTCTTGTTCACGACGATGATGAACGTTCATTTGGCGTCGTAGCGTTAAGTCCGCAGTATAGAAATTTGCATGAAGATACGCATAAATGGTCGCCGTGCTGGAACGCCCTGCATAAGCTCCACGAAACAATGCGGACGTTTTATGCCGGGGGTGGAGACGTTTCGTACTCGTGTAAATTATTATTACCTTATTGCATCACGCGTCACGCTGTAATACGATCAATGACATTTCAGGCTCGCACCGTAATTTTCTATAACAAATTTTCCATAATATGAATTCTTGCAAGTTTTATTCGTTGAACTCGCGCGTATCTGCATTTTCCGAGCGGAATTTTTTCGCACAGTGTTGTCCTCGATAGCACG
The DNA here is from genome assembly GCF_001594075.2 of Trachymyrmex cornetzi. NCBI lineage: Eukaryota > Metazoa > Arthropoda > Insecta > Hymenoptera > Formicidae > Trachymyrmex > Trachymyrmex cornetzi. Next base: position 111,224 of record NW_017295610.1, read on the forward strand.
ATACCGGTCTCTCACTATCTGACATTTTGTCATCCTGCCAGCATGACACGCTTCACTGTCAGTTTCGTTGACTCGGTAATCTTGACTCTTTACGCTCGGTGCTATGAATATTCCGATTGTATTAAAAATCACAAGACGAAAGAGACAAATTTGAAATGTATTTATTAAGAGATTTATTAACTCGATAATATATAACAGTTATTAAAACAATGATGAAACAATGAAAAGAATCGTTTCGCTCAAGTATCTAAAAATTTAATTAGATACAGATCTAAAAATGATTTTGGACCATCAAAATAATTAAATAATTATGTAGCACGTTAAAATTGATGGCTAAAATTAAAACTTTTTGCAACAATTGTCATCAATGCTTAAACGTTCTACATAATTATTTTGATGATCGAATAAAATTATTTTCAGATCTGTATCTAATCAATTTTTAGATACTTTAGTAAAACCATTCTTTCTGTGAAGAGATAAATGTTTCAACATCACATGGAAAGACCAATTTGATTGAAGCATTCAAAGATTTACTAAATATAGATTTGAAAATAATTTTGTTGAACTGTCAAAATAATTATGTAAGACGCTCAAACTAGTTACTAGAATATCAAAACTTTTTGCAGCATTATTCATCATACTTGAATATTTCCTCTCTCTCTCTCTCTCTCTACATAATTATTTTAATAATCCAACAAAATTATTTTCAAGTCCATATCTAGTTAATATTTTTCAGCAGAATTTTTTCCATGAATAGGGAGTTTTTGCAATTACGTGAATCCAGATACGGTGAACGCTAAAGTCACGTTATCCTTTTCTTAATTAGTTGTTAAGAAGAAAATAACCTGACCTTAGCGTTTACCGTCTGGATAAACAATATTGCAAAAACTTCCTAATACTTCACATCTTTCTCTGTAAAAATTTATCGTGTAATTTTACACGAGGTACTCCACTTTCGATTTATATTGCCGTACAGAGCGCAAAGGGTTAATATAACCAAACACCCACGGACGAATGTTCTGAATCGTCGAACATCTCCTCGTTATTCTTTTTTTTTTTCGTGCGTCGATGCGAAGGTCGTAAACGACGGAGGTGCACCACCGCGTTTGAGTATAAACTGCGTTAAATGGAACGCGTGCCGCGCGGTTATTGGAAGATTGGACACTTTATCGGGCATTTTTTTACATCCCTTTGCACCCGCGCCTACCAATACCCCAAGATTGCCCGATGTAATTCCAACCCGAATGCTGCAATCCAACCCTTCACTTTTCGTTGTCGCATTTCTGTTACGATTGGTGGAAATATCTTTTCCCTTTTCCCTTTCTTTCTTCTCTTTGTTTATGTAATCCTTCGCGGCGCGACAGATTTATAATAGAACATGAAGATGAAATTTTAAGATAATAATTAATATGGGAAACTAGCACTTGATTAAAAGAGATAGAATTAAATACGATGAAACATAGGTATGGAACCTATAAAAAATATGTGGAGAGAAACACGGAATAAAATAAATTAGAAAATAAATTTAATTTATCAGACATTTATCCTGTTATTTGCGATGTTTGTCGTGTAGAGAGAAGAAACTCTAATTGGCAAATATGGTAGGTAAGTTGGCAACGTCCATCGTTGATTCGCAATTCTTCGTAAAAGTCGATTGCCAATTAGTTGCGAACGAGAATCGTCCTTGGAAAGATCGATCTTGGATTAATTGATAATTGGCCTTTATAGAAAATCTGGCGAGTTGTCAACGGCTACGTGCCAACTAATCCGCTTTTAATCAACTAGACTTCCCTGTGCGACAAAATCGTGTTGAAAATAATAGGTGTGTGCGCGCGCAGAGATCATCGCTCACTAAATTGTTTACGGAATTGAAATTTGTTTACGATGTTTTTAATCTGATATACTATTCTGCAACATTTCACATACGCAAGCATTTTTCCTGCCTCTCCTCCGAAAGAAACTATCGAGAAATAATTACTATGATTTGTTGAACTTAATTTGTGTGCCTCCTACCACCTCTTTTCCTGACAAGTTCCTCTGGGTGTGAAGAGAACGACCGTCACATGCATCCGTCCATACGAGGTCGTTGGAAAATGCAATGATTTCAGACCCGAACATCCCTGAGACCGGCGAGCAGGCCGCAAGGGCATTGCACAGCATCAGTGACGATGAGTGCTGCTTCCACGTATGCTCCGAGGATACCAAAGAGGGTATCTGCACCAAATGCGAGGAGCCGTGGAAACATGGCAAGTTTCAGGATCCCGCGACGGCACCCCAGTGCGAGCCCCCAGTGAACCTTCAATCTGGTTCTACAGGTAGGCGCGACGAAAACTCCGAAAATCGATTAAAACAAATTATTATAAGAACAAAGGACTCTTAATTTAAACAACAACATTAAGAGTGTATAGGACACTTTAGAGTCAAATATAAAGAGAAAATTATTTAAAACATAAAAAAACTCAAACCAGAAGTATATTTAATATAATATTCTATAAATAATTATAAGTTATATATAAAAAAAAAGTTTAGAATTTCCCGATGTTCTGGTGAAAAGTCAAGATAGATATAATTAAAAGAAAACGAAAAAGAATTCGAGTAAAAGCGGCACTCTAGTAAAATAACTCACCTAACTGGCCATATATTTAAAATTTCGCATATCGAGAAGAAGCATGTTAATATATGTTTTAAATAATTTTCTTTTTATATTTGACTCTTAAGTGCTCTATATACTTTTGATATTATTGTTTCGATTAAAATAATTGACAAATTGTAAGAATTTTGATAAAAAATTCATAAAAATAAATAATCTTTATTTTTACATTTTTCATCTGAAAGTTTTTACAATACAGTATTTATTTGTAAATACGCAAATTATGTAGATTTTTAAGTTTACGAACATGTTCCTGAGAGACTTGTGAGAATTATTTCTTTTTGGATAACTCTTTGGATAAATACAGAGAGTAGACAAAAAAATTCGACTATAAAGAATTGTGTGTTTATTAAATCATTATCCAAGTAATGTTATTTATCGTCAATTATTTGTAACACTTTTGTTGGAGTACCTAAAAATTTAGCTAGATACTGAAGATAATTTTACTGAACAATCTGAATAAATTATGTTGGACGTTCAAGCATGATAAGCATTGTTGCAAAAAATGTTGCCAAAGGTCGACATTGCTCTGACCGTAGGTCCGGGCTCGCAGCCGGGTCAACCGGAAACATCCACCGACGATCTGGACACCAGCACCACTCCTTCCTCGTCCAATACCACGGCATCTTCGACCACCGTCGGCCAAAAGGACACGGCATTCTGCGGTAGCGGCCGCATTGGCTCGATATCGAGCGCATCTTCGCTCGGTCGATCGAACCCATCGATTGTCCTTCAATTTTTCTGGCTTTGTTCAATTCTGATCACCCTCCCTGCGAACGCGCTGCAGTACAATACCCGTGCCCTGGAGTGTCCCTTCGGATTCCTCCGGCTAATCGGTTCCGGCCTGCTCTTTTCGGGCACGTTCGTTCTGCGGAGGGTCTTCAATGATGTTCGCGTTTCCTTTGATCCACGCTCGACCGGGATCTATCGGTTTGCCGCCATACGTTGCCTCCTGTTCGTCCTCGGGATGCCCGGACGGGCGGTGATGAAGTGCCGTTGTCGCGGATGGTGGTGGTGGAGGTCCTGGAGGAGATCCAGCAGCCGGCACTTCCGCTGGAAATTCCTTCGTCGTTTCGGCGTCGCGTCCCAGCGGTCCGTCTTGCGCGACGTGTCGATCGCTATCCTCGAGCTATTCCTCAAGTTCGCGGCAAAGTGTCGGTGCCGCGATTGGTGGTGGCTGTGGCGTCGGTGGCGAAAGTACGACTCGACAGGCGGGCAGTACACGAAGCTCATCCCTCGGAGAAAACGTCCAGTGATTTACAGGGCAGCACATCGACATCGCAGGAGAAGAAGAGATCTCTCCAGGATTCTCAGGATAGACGTCGCAAGTTCGGCCAAATCGATCTCCAGGAAGGACCCGCCATAGGGTGGTCAGCTTCGCTTTCCTGAATACGCAGGATTGTACGGGTTTTCTTCTATCGCGGGATATCCGCGAGAGCTTGTCTTCACGGTGCCAGAATTACTCGAGAAGCACCCAGACTCGATCGAAGCGAAACTCGATCGAGGACAAATCGACGTTGTGAAAACGTCGGACGAAATACGAGGAAGTATACGAAGGATCACACAGGGGATGTCCCTGGGATATTACACGGGTAGAAAGAACACCAGCATTGCGAGGAGAGTAGAGTGAGAAAGTAGCAGAGTGCGAAAGGATCCAAGGATCAAGTGGAGAAACGGCGGGCCGGTCTCGTCGACGACTTCGGTTCCGCTGACTAGAGCAAAAGAGGGAGGAAAGGGAGAACCATAAAGAACAACTTCATCAACAACAAAAACAACAAGAATAACTGAGAACGGGGGAAACGTAATGTCTAGAGCTAATGATAATAATACAATAATAAAGAATAAAACAAAATAAAATAATAAATAATAAATAATAATATAGTTAATAATAATGATAATGATGATAAATAATAATAAAGATTAAATAATGAAGTAAACGATATAAATATATAAATATATAAATATATTATATATATAAAGAGAAACGATTAAAGAGTAATGTTAAAGTACACGATAGAATAATAACGACACAATTATTATTATATATTAAATTACGTTACACACGATGCGAGTGGGAGAGTGAAGAAATGAGAGAAGAAAGAAAGAGAAAGAGTGAGTATGTATGAATGTGTATGAGTGTGTGAGAAAGAATGATAAAAGAAGGAAGAAAAAGAGAATAGATGCAGAATCCAACAAAAGGAGATGTATAGGCACACAAAAGAACACATACACATTAGGGTATAAGTCGTTAAACTTTAATGAAGCAACATTAAAGAAAGAAAAACCGTAGATAGGTAGTTTCTTCGGCCAGAGAGAGAGAGAGAGAGAGAGAGAGAGAGAGAGAGAGAGAGAGAGAGGGGGGGGG
>NW_017295610.1:116302-133031 GCF_001594075.2 Trachymyrmex cornetzi
GGGTGGAATTTTGAACGCACAGGGGGTGGGAGGGGGATTGGTATATTCTTATACAGCCAATGTGGACCTGCTGGAGGGTGAAGGGGGGGTGTAAAAATGTGTGGCACGGAATGATAAATAAGAACGACGTTATCGAGATATAATATGTGTTCGTTTAGACATTACCGCAAATAATAATCGTAAATATTAAAACATAGATCTGTAATGAGAAGCGAGTCGAAGTGAGAGGGTGTATGTACGTGTACTTGTGAGCACGTGTATGTATGTGTATATGTATTTGTACGAGTAAGAAAGGACGAGATTGAGAGATAAATAGATAGGGTAAATGAAAAGATAGAGAGAGAGAGAGAGAGAGGAGCATGACAGGTTGAGAGAAACGTAGAAACGAGAACGAGGAAATGACGAACGACGCGAAGAAATGTCGGATGAGGATCACATGGTAGAGGGAGGAATGGTTTGGCGATTCGAGACCGATTCGAGACCGGGAATCGAGAAGGGGAAGAGAGGATCGAAGGGGTGGAGAAGCGAAAATTTTAGTGTCAACTTTTTTTTCCATTCGTCGCGTCGAGGAAGCGAAAACACGCGAAATTCCGAGAAAATCTCTGCTTCCGTCCTGCGTTCTCGCATTTCGATCCTCTGGTGCATCGCCGCGATGCGACGCGACACGATGTGATACGATGCGTTCGATTATCGAGATCGACCATGCGAAAGGCGGTGGACGGCGTGGAGATTGGGTCGCGCGAGATCACATTGGTGATCAACATTCATTTCACGCGAGGAAGTGTCAGGGACTTCGACTTCCTTTTAGGCTTGCCGTGATTTCAAGTGTCATCGATTTTCTTTTTTCCTTCGGAGTTCGCGACAGATTTATTACATTTCAGATTCGAATCGATCGTGCTTACTCCCTTTACCTGTTACACTCTATTCTTTACTTCGTTCTTTTCGCTCGCGCCTTATCGACTACCTTTTTATCCTTTATTTCGCTTGACGATTTCTCTTGAAAACTTGTGCGTTCGCTCTTGGGATATTTCAAGATGTAGCACCAAGAAATGTATTATAGAATATCTAGAATATCTAGATGTAAGATTGCTTCATCTATCGCGAAGGGTAGAAAAATTGCGAGTCGATTTCAGAATGGAGACGGTAAGAATTAATTGCGTCAGCGAGAATTCTAAATGAACACCAAGAAAATCAGGACGGTTAAAGTTTAGCTGATTTATGGAAAAGTAGACGAAAACATAAAATCTTACGAAAGTAAGATTGTCTCCATCGAATTGAAGATACGAAGAAGTAGTTTAGGAAACAAAAGTGTACGAAGTTAAAGCCACTTGAACGGTGAGCTAGGGAAGGGAGGAACATCGAAGGAATACGGCCAACGAATCGACAAAAAGAGAACGCGAACGACGGAGTACAGGGCAGTAACGAAAGAATGCGATAGGGTGTAGTAACCAAAGGAAAGTCGATTTTTCGAGGGTCGTTCCGCTTGTGTAACGAGAGACTCGGTGTAACCCCTTCCCGAAAAGAGGAAAAAAAGACAGGAGACCAGCAGACAGTATTCAACGACACGGATACACGTACACACGTGCAACCACCGTCTTCGACGTAAAATAAAACGTAGAACAAGGAAAGAGGACGTCCTCGATCACGTAAAATAAAGCGCGGAACAAGCAGAAGGTGTCTTCGATCATGTAAAATAAGAAGCGCGACAAGAGAGGGAAAGTTCTCGATCGTGCGGCAGGAGATGAAGACGAAGAAGGATGAAGAGACGAGGAGGTGTAGGAGATCACATGATACGCACAAATTCGCCCATCGCCTAATGAAATCGTTAATTGTTCGTGTTGTTTCTCGTTGTTGAAAGCGAGGCTACGCAGGGCCGGACAGAGTGATGGAAAAAAAAAACGGAAAGAAAGACCTACCGAAAGACCCTCCCGAGAAATATACAGGGAATGGAAGTAACTCGTTACTTGTAACGAAGTTACAGTTACAAGTTACTTTTTTGGTAACTTTACTGGTAACTGCGTTACTATGTTTTTCTTTGGTAACTATAACGAAGTTACATTTTTTTTTATAACGGTAACGAATTTACAGTTACTTTTATCGTTACTTTGTACACAATTGGATACAAGCCACTCATAGCGCTTGAGACTAGAAAGTCCCTCTGCTGTGATTGGTGATCGTCGATTTTAAACGGAAAGTCACTTTCTCAAGTAACGATAACTGTAACGAGTTACTTTTAAAAATCGGTAACTAGTAACGGTAACTTGTTATTTTTTCTAGTCGGTAACGAGTAACTGTAACTTGTTACTTTCAAAAAGTAACTTTCCATTCCCTGAAAATATATCTGTATATATCTGCCATCATGGAAGAAAACCGTGGATGGTTCGATTTTACGGATCGTTCCTTCCTCGATCTTAAGATCGCACACGCACACATTTACGTCACACACGTCCGCACATGAATAAAAATAGACTATACACGCAATTCGTTCACGTTGACGTCGATGATTTTGCACTAGACACGCTGCGGGAAACGTCTTGCACGTCACACCTGTTCCGATTGGAGATATAACAGGTGATTCGACTCGAGAAATAACGACGCCGAAGGCTCTTTCTGGTTCAACGAGAGGAAGATAACTCTTCGACTCGATCCTTTCTCTCTTTTTCTCTCTCTGCGTAGATTTCTCGTCGCGTATCCTATCTCACCCTCGATTGCAAATTCCGTGGAAATAATTACGACAAGCTTTCCGATCTTGATCGTTTATCTTAGTTTAATTCACACGTATGGAGAAGCACGTCCCGCTTGAATTTTCAGTTTAATTCAGATTTAGAAAGAGATATCGCTCCATTCAAAAGAGTGAGACAATTCAAAAATTAAATTTCTCAGAAAAGGGGAAAAGCTATTTTTCAACTTGACAGAAAATTATTGACTGGTCAAGTAAAGACTCGGCGAAAAGAACATATTGTATTTCTTAACATAAACCGAATGTCATTTTTGTCAATATTTCATAATTCTTAAAAAATTATTTTTTTTTAAATTGTAATGATTTTTTTAAAATCATCTTTTCTTGATAATTTTTAATGAAGTTAAGTTGGTTTATTTTTGATTGATAGGATAATGTTTACTTAATTCATTTATGGTAATTATTAAAAAATGATGTTTCTTTAATTACTTTTATAATAAAAAAGAGATATAAACACATATTCAGTTATATTAATATATTTATGTTAATATAACTGAATACGTTTATATCATTTTATGTTACTGTAATTATATGTCAGCTTTTTGGGCTTTTATTCAAAGAGAGTAAAATCGAAAAGCTTGTCATTACGATTATTGTTTAATATCTCTCAAATTGAATGATTTTCGAATGCAACATTTAATCGGACTCAAGAGAGTTCGAAATGAACCATCGGATGTTTCACAGTCTCATTAATAATTAATACCGGGTAAAATGTTCGACAGGCAAATACGGCCTAATTACGCAGAAGGGGCGAAGCTCTGAAGAGCATAATTTTGCAATCAACTTCGATCCACGTGGAGGACGAAGAGAGAACGAAAGAGGATAGAAAAGCCAAGTCGCGCATTTGTGCTGAGTCAGAATCGTACTTTGATTAATCATCGCTGAATCCGATTATAATCTTACGTCACGTTTCGAGAAACGTCTATCGCGAGAGTCCAAAAAATTCGTTTGCGCAATCCGTGTACGTGAATTTTATTCAAATTCGACAAATCTACAGCGATAGATAAACGAGTCGAACCAAAAGCCAAGAAGTGAAATCAATATTCCTAAGACTTATCAATTTTCTCTTTTTCTAATTCACCATTGGAAATCTATTTTTCTCTTCTCGACGTTATCTTTATCTTCAAATTTTGATTTGAAATTTTCCTGTGTAAAGAAAACTTCTATGCAGAATGTAACATTTTTTTTAGGAACGTTATTAAAATTTTGTATTTTTTTTATAGAGAATTTGATTTCATAAAATAAATATATATATATATAGCTTTTTATAGAATATAAAAAATTATATTCATCTATTATATAATTTTATCATACAATAAGTTTATTCGTTTATCATTATCAAGTTTAGGATGAATAGAAATTTATTTAAATTTTTTTCGACATTTTTAGTGAAATATCGTTTCAAATCTTTTTATTATCTCAAAAATACCAATGAATTGCTCGGAAACGCAACTACGGCATTAGTTAGTGTCTATATTTTACGTACGCATCTATATTCATGTGGACATAAGTGCATCATACGGGCGCGGAGAAAATGCCGGGCGTAGGAGAAATTGTTTCGGGGTGAGTTACGATCGACCATCCCGATCGACCATTTTGCTATTTACTCAATCTAGCGAGAACGCTAAAACGTTCTCGCTGGCGTCTACTCTGAAAAAATTATGCTCTCACTCGTTGCACGAGAAAATGCATTGCGAATATAATTGGAAAATAAATGCGTGCCGCACGTAAGTAAAATTCGAAAGAATATTGTGACGTTAATTGAAGCACCATAATTCAACTTTATATCCATTGTAATTAGTTGCTCCGGTAATAAGAAAGAACCAATTGTTCAAAGAGACGCGCGTTATGAAATTAAAAATACGAAAGACTGTTTCCATCCGGAGGATTAATTGTGATGGAAATTTTACCGCAGAAATTCCTCTGTTAAGAAATACATTTTGCCCAATCGATTACAATGTCTAAGGTCTGTGCGATAAAAACTGGAAAATGGGAGGAAAAAGCGGATGCACGGCAAGGTAAATAACAAACGGCGCGGCGGAAGAGTATAGAGTCATCATTGTAAGAATTCAGAGAAAGACAGAGAGAGAGAGAGAGAGAGAGAGAGAGAGGAGCAGAAACGGGAAGTGAAGAAAAAGAGAAGAAAACTAAATGAGAAAGGGAAAAAAGAAGGTCGTCGTCATCATTGTAATTGCAGGAAATCGTGCAGGAGAATAGGGTGTGCCCTTTGCACGTCACACAGCAGAGAAGAAGAGCGTCCGGCTTCACGCGTGTGTTAACTGTATTGTTAAACATTGTCCAATATGTGATTGTTACTAATTTACATTTGTAAGATAGGAAAATAAAGGGAGATCTCCATTCGCAGGGCACATCCCCATCGCGAAGGAAGAAGATGTATAAATAATATAAATACATGAGAAAAATAGGTACTACACATATATATGAACGAAATAGCGAACAGGAATAAGAAGTCTCGGGGAAAAGATGGATAGAGAGATAAAGAAAGACGGAGGGAAGTTATCGATCACGGGGTGATCGAGAGTTTTCCTTACTCTCGAGAGTTTCCCCCTACTTTCGGTTTTCTTTCGCGCGTGATTGCATGTAAATACGTATATACCCGTGTGTACACGCCCGACACGCGCATGATAGATACACTTGGCTGTGCGTGTACATGTATGTGTGTAAATTAGAAAAGAGATGTTGTTTGCCGAGGGGTAACGCGCGTGCGTGTGTGTACCGAGAGTTAAGAACGAAGGGTGGAAAAAAGATAAAAAAAGAGATATTACAGTGGAGTGCATACATATATATATGTTGCCGGAATGTAAGAGACTCGACGAACGAGGTAATCGACCAGGAAGTCCCTCCGGATTCGTGCATTTAACTCGGTCCGATTTTACAGATGTTACCAGGAGAATTCCTGACATCTCGAAGTCGATAAATTGCGTCTCGTAGTTGCCGCGATGTCCGATTTGTTCTGAAATTCTTGGCAAATGCGCTACAGTAGTCGAGGGTTAAGTGGACAAGTTTCAAGAGGTCAAGAAGATCGAGCGCCTGGTAGGTAGAATTTAACGCTATCGTAACCGAACGAGTTGGACTTTTTTCTACAATCTATCTTTGCCGCCGATCCTCTTTGCAGACGATAGATGTTAGAGAAACACGTCGATCTCACGTCAATTTACCGATATGGGATTCGTTCCCTCCTCTCTTCTCTTCCTTTCCTCTCCGGTATTTTTCATCTTTCTCTTTTACTTTATTTTCTGCCATCTCGCCTATATTTTTCTAAATTCCATCGGTAAAGAGAACGTCGATCGCGCGTTATTTTATACCCATACGCACACACACACACACACATACCGACACGTCCTTTCTTTCTCCGTTTCCGTTCGTTCGTCCTTATCCCTCGCTCTCGATCGACAGGTCCATTTAAGGACATCTAGAAGCGGAGGAGAATAGGACGTGGCGGTCCTGCGGTCGTGGCTTGTGTGGCCGGGAATTCCGGCTCCTGGTCCCGGTCACGGTGACAGTTCTCGTCGCGCTGCAAAACCGCGTTGCACCAGCCGTTCGTAACCGTGGCTTAACGGTATTACAGTGGATAATGGTATTATAGATAATTCGACACGGACTGGCCCGCCATGGCCGACTACATTTGCATTAGGTTCCTCCCTGTTTTCTCCCTCCTCTTTGGACACCCTTGAGCACCGTACCGCATCGAGCGGTCCGCAATTTCTATCAATAAATTCCTTTTTCGTTTGTAATTTCAAGAAACGATTACTTTATACTAGAAATATCGAGCGGTCATTATATTGATTGTTTCTTTTTTTTTTATTAATATATTTGTCGTATAAAAAACGATAGGATTCTAAAATTCTTTGATTTTTCAATAATTGTTTTATGATTGATGAAATATTTGGTTTTTATCGCATTATTTTTACAGTAATTTATTTTCTTGGTTTTTTTGAGTAAGAAACATTGGTACTTTTAGTGTTAAAATAGTATAATTGAATGTTTGAGACCTGAAATTAAGGCTAATTTTTAAGCAATTTTTCTTATAATTTAGTGTATATATACATATATGTATATATACACCTTTATAGCAATAAAAAGTCACATTCACATTACAATAGGCTCACGATAGTCATGCATAAATTGTGTCACTGTGGGATTATTTGAAGGTCATAGTGACATATATTACGTTATTATCTTGATCTGTCATAGCAATGTCACAGTGAGATGCAATTTTTATCACAACTGCATAATGATATTATATAACCTATAACAAAGCGGACAATCGCAAGTCATTATTAATGATATTACTATCACTTTTTTGCTATGGAGGTCTACACACCACACACACACGTCCCAAAATTTTCAGAATACTACAAGATAATTTCTAAAAATTATTTATAAATTTTTATTTTAACCGGAATTTTTAGATAATAAAGGTTTAAATATGTGACAGACTACATTTATGTGATTATCTACCCATGTAATAGTTTAGTGAGCGCTGGTGAACTTCATCTAATATTCACAAGTGGCTTACAGCTAATATTCACAAGTCTAAACATAGTCTGTAATTGACCATATTTAAACTCTTATATTTCAAATACTATTGTTTAAAATAAAAATTTACAAATTTTTTACTTAATATTTTGAAAACTTTCTTGCTTGAGTTGCGAATTTTAAAACATGATATATATGTATACCTTGAACAGTTGGAGAAAATTGAACTGTTATCTAAATCAAATGACTGAATTATCCTTCACCTCTATTTCGATATTATTCGTCGCCCTGAGCCATGATTACGGTACGAACGGTGCCTCAACGCGGTCCTTGGTTAACGGTAATTAGCAGCTACAGCACCGACAGGAGCAAATGAGAAACTGAAGAGACGACTTGGCAACCGTCGTTGCTCCGAGAGCGATTGAAAAGCAGATGCGAAAAAGCACGGGACGACGTGGAACAACGTGCACAGCATCTAGAAAGAGGTCTCCAGTCAAAGTCTACCGTATTGTTGTATATATATATGTATAACATACCGGTACGTGTACAGGGTGCCTTATCTCGAGTTCCGACGTCGCGTATATCTCCGAAAGTCTTAACAGGTTTTGAGCGCCTGAGGCGCTCTGAGTGAATATAATTTAAAGCCTACATATGTGTCTGACGCTCAAAGATGTTCAAGACAGAGAGAGAAGAAGAAAATGTACCATAACACACAAAGGGTATCTATCCGGAAGAAGAAGCCCGATAGTGTTCTCGAAACCGAAATCATTCTTCCCCCGTCGTCTTTCTTATCTTTAATACGTCTTAAAATACGTAATTTTGGAACTTGAGGCGTGGCAATCTGTACGCTCTCTCTTATACAATATATTTTACACACACACATATATATATATATGTATATATATAAATGTACATAGAACGATGTCGCGTAGGAATACATGAGTCTTAAAAGCTCTCGTAGGCACGTGTAATTCAACGAGAGCGTGAGGGAGAAGGATGAGAGGAGGGAAGGTGTGCGTGAAGGAGAGTATTACGTAAGGGAAGAGTATTATGTAAGGGTAAAAAAGGGGTTGTAGAGATCGAGGAGGGACGAGAAGCAAATTCGCAGCCTTCGATCGACGACGCGATATGCGAGGTCAGGAGAAGATTGTGCATAAGCGGATCGATGCTAATTAGTTTATTAATTATTTACTCGCGCGTCGAGCTTGCGGATGGCGCCAAATTAATCATCAGTCTTCCCGTTGCGGAAATTTGCTTGCTGGCCCGCCTGCGTGTAACACGATTATTTACCTCGTTACACTATCAATATGTTAAACACTATCAATCGGCAATTTTTTTTTTAATTGCAACAATCCACTTGAAATTATTTTTAATCTACATGTAAGAAAGCATGCTTTTTTGATACACGATTGAGTTGGAATGGACTCGGGACGGTCGATATCTACTTTTAAGTTATAAACTTACCAGAGCGAAAAGTCGATCTATCGATAAAGTCTTTTTGAAGAAGGAACGCACTCTCGCTGTTATAAAGTAAGTTTGCGAAATTCATTCTGCTCGAAAGTACAACGTGAGACTTATTCGTGAACAAAAAAATTACGCGAGACACGAACTTGTGTAATGAGAGACGTGATTGTACAAGATGCGAGACAGAATTTTATACAAAAATGAATTTTCTTTGACTACGCTCTCGTCATAATTCTTCTCACAGATCTTGATATCTCTCGAGATAATTTTGGTGCCATCGCGAGTGACGCGTTCGACGAACAATTAACGCTTTCGTTGCTGATTTTCGTATACGACAGTTCCTGTGAAGTGAAGATCTTTTTATCATCATTTTCTCATTGATTGACTTCTGGTCGATTTCCTCCCCGTCGACGCGAGAAAGAACGATTCACGGATCGTTCATCTCGCCGAGTACACTTTTAAGAAATGATAAGCAATGTTTTTGGACCAGTTTAAAATAAAAAAAAAATAAATAAAGAAAAAAAAGACAAAAATATATGTGAGCGGAAGTAATAATGTAATGTGAAAAGTTGCGTGCGGTAAGAGATTTGTGGCTGGAGAAAATCCAGGAAGAAGAAGAAGAAGAAGAAGAAGAACGGATGAGAGGAGAGGTGTGAGAAACTCGTTTCGCAGTACTCTGCGTTATGCGACGCGAGGAACGCGCCCCGGCTACTTCTATACACAATGCAGATTAAAGTCTCGTCTCGCGACACGCCGGACGTCCGTGTTCCCGTACTTCGAGGGAGCTCGCGTGAATTGTAATTCCGCGCGAGTCTTAATTTGGCAGCTCCAGCAAGCTCCAGCAAGCTCCAGCTGCCGCATGATACAGTCGTTTATTAAATATGTCGCGATGTGCCTCGTGTCCCACTGAGAAAAATATCTGATCCGTGGGATGCGGAATATCCTTGGAATGCTGATCATTCGCGGTTATAAAGTACAACCGGGTGATGTGAAATAAAATCAAAAAGAACACGCTGCAAATTTATGTGTGTAAAAAGTGACTGCAGTGTGCGATTGGTTTTCTGTATAAAAATAATACACTATACTCTCTCTTCTCTCTCTTTTGCATACAAAAGTGAATTTGTACATTTATTTAATCTAGTCACTTTTACGGAAAACTAATCATACATATGTATTGCAGTCACTTTTTACAGAGTTGAATTCGCATTGTATCGAGCGACAAGCCGTTTCATTAAACGACAATAGATTTGCGATACAAACAGTCGAATACTAATTAGATACTTTAGTAGTACTTAGGTATCTAAGTACTATTAAAATACTACCATATAACACTACTTTTACTACTCCTGAGGACTTGCACACTTAGATCCGGTTTCATTTTCTGGTTAACTTATGATTGGACTTATTGTTAATTTGTGACATTAATGTAAAAATTGTTTTCTTCTAGCTATGATTAATCACTAAACTAACAATTTCATAATGAGTAACTTTGAAAGTTAATACTACAAAATCATAACTAGAAAGGCAGAATTTTTACATTATCGAGTCAAGTGAGATTAGTTCTAAATCACATGTTAATCAGAAAATCTGGACCTCAAAGAAAAAGACATTACGATAGCAATCAAAAGTCATACTTATACAAGTTGTATATACTCTGAAACTTTCAGAATAAATTGTTAAAATCTCACTTTTAAAGATTGAAAATTGAGCTACTCTTTTTCATGACTGACTCAATTTTTACACATTTTAGAGTGAGATTCCACTTCAAAGAATTTAGAGAATATAGAATTAATTTACATATATATAGTTGAACAAACTATTTTATAGACTATTTTATATTACAAATATAAAATAGTTATTCAATAGCTTCAATATATATATATATTAATTCTACATATAAAACTCGTATAGTTATCATCTTTATAATTGCCACCGCTATGTTTTTCTCTGAGTGCAGCGCAATTACAAATTGGACGTGGATTTTTAGCGCGATTCTAGGTCAACTTTATCCAATAAGTTTTTCTTTCACTCTACGTGAAATGGTGCAGTGGTAGCGACTGTACTCAACAAACCTCTGGGTTTCCACGGTGCACTCGAATAATTTGCATTCTGCTTCTCGCGAGAGCCGCGAGAGAAGCGAAATTAATATCCTCTCATTGTTCTCTCACGAGCCTTTCTCATCGGATACATCCTAATGCACGCGATTCGTAACTCGACTGTTGAAATTTTAATCACATCCAGCTGTTATATCCGATTGTCCGCTGCCATGCTCTTCGAGATAAAAACGCCGGAACATCTCGTGTGCGCGCACGCGCGCGCAGACATCTTCCCATCTACAGTGTCTCCGACGAGAGCCGGTTTGAGTCTTTACGACACGGTTTTATGACGATACGAATGTAAGTTCTTATGGGAGTAGTCCGCGGATAACTCCAACTCGTAGACAGCTTTTTATGTAAGGAAGACCAAGCGCCAGTTTAAACTATCTTTAATCAAAAACGTTTTGAAATAAAATATAACGAGAAGCGGCAAAGAACACGCTGTATATTAATACACGAAAAAAAAACGATTTTGCTGAAGTACCTAAAAATTTAGTTGGAAACGAACTGAAATTTATTTTGTTGGATCATCATAATAATTACGTAGGAATCTCGAGCACGATGAGCAATGCTGCAAAAAATTTTGATATTTTAGCAATCAACTTAATTGAGGGTCCTATATAATTATTTTGATGGACCAATAAAATTATTGTCAAATCTGTACCTAGTTAAATTTTTAGATACTTTAGCAAAATTGTTTTTTTTTTTTTCGTGTAAAAATCCAGGCAGCGAAATTAATACGAGCGTGTAAATAATATTGTATTACGTCATAAATATTGACGGAAGATATTTGCCACATCTTTCTTGCGGCAGAGAGCATTAGCAATTTACTTTTCTATTTTATTTAGAGAGGTGTCTCTTTTCTCTCTCTCTCTCTCTCTCTCTCTCTCTCTCTTCTTTTTCTCTTCTCTCTCTCTCTCTCTCTCTCTCTCTTCTCTCTCCCTCTCTCTCTCTCTCTCTCTCTCTCTTTCTCTCTGATTCCTTTTATATATAATCCGCTGAAATCGTGCTATACTTAGACCTCCCCGAGTTGGTACACGTAATAAAAATACAACACCGCGTTGAAACGGGTGAAGAGGATATCCACAAACTTCTTTAAAGCGCTTGGAATCGCAAAGGATTTGTCGTGAGTGCGACGTTGAAGTTTCCTCGGCTCCTATTTTGAAGTTGTTCCCGAAAATTAACACCTTTCTCTCTTTCCGTTTCATTTTCTCCAGCTGCCTCATTCCGGTGACCGGTGACGATGATAGCGGCAACAATCACGGAGAACCGTCCCCACAATTCGCACATGATGCTCCTAAAAAAAAAAGGAAATTAAGGAATCCTGGTACGTCGTATTTTTTCCCTTTCATCCTTCTCAATTTTTTCTCTCAAATTCTCGGCTAGTTTTTTCATTTTATCTCTCATCGCCTGTGAATTTCATACGTGCAATTAATCTCTCCTTTATTTATGTAACACTCTTTAAATGTCCTCATAAGATTTTTCATTAATTTTATTTTAGCTGTTTCTATTTTCTTTATTGAATTTCTCTTCAAATACGAAGGATAATTTCTCTCTTTCGCGCTCCCTCCCCCCCCCTCTCTCTCTCTCTTTCAAAAATCCTTTTTACATTGTTACTTATTGCTCTTATTACTACTTTCTATTTGCTTTTCTATACTCCAAGTGGAAGAGAAAATCTCATGGTAGAAAAATCACTGTTCCGCTCTTTTCCTCCTGCAGTTTAAAATACTCACAGATTTTCTCTCGTGGACCACTTTTCAGATTCGGCGTGAAAAATCTATTTCGAGCACGATACTCTGATACGTATCGAACAAATAATCATAGTTCCACGTGCGCAACCATTTGCTGTTCTAAAAAGCGTCGCTCTCATTAAGACATCGTTACGCGTTATATCGCAACAATTTCTCGATAAATAATTGCCTCGACATTTTATTGCCCAAGTCATAAAACGGGGCACGGCGACGTGAGATATGTATCAGACGAACGAGAAATTACACGAACCTTCATATATACGAGACATTTGTTAATAAGCGCCAACGGGCAATATTTCCGAGTCGATTTTCTCCTGATTAAAATGTCAAGATGTCTCATGTTACTGCACTTTAAATCATGCCGATTGCGAAAAACAGCATTGTGTTATTTTTACTTAGAAGAATTTGTTTCTCATTTCGCGCACAAAGACGCTCTCTTTGTCCATTTCATTTTAAGGTTTCAATAATCGTCGAATACAAAAGCACGACCTGTTATTACTCTCCGATTCGAGTGCGAATGCACTCGAAAGTTAATACGAAGGTTGTTGAATTCTCGATAAATAACATCGTCACATTTTTGTCATCGAATGTCGTCGAATCTCATAAAATCGTCGAGCTTTCGTAAATAGAGTCGATCTCTGTTCCATGTTCGAACATAAAATTCCTCTGGTCGGACGATCGCGCTTTCGTTCCAAGTGAATTCAAACGGCGCGACACTAAAACCGCAGATTTGATCGACCGACGGCGTGGAACTTTAATGAATTGTCGGATCGATAGACCGAAATAGTGCAGTCGTATGGAAGAAGTGTAAGAGGAAGTGTACGAATAAAGGTAGGCACGATTAATAAAGGAATTGTTGCCAGATATCAGATATAAAGAATGACGGGGAAAAAGTAAGAAAATTGATTAATCAATATAATTAATTGTTGCACGTTGTTGAATAATATGTCTATGACATAAGATCTGTTTGCGTTGCTTGCACTTCTCGCACTCAGCCTTCGCTGTTTCTCTCTTCAATGCCCAAATATATATTTATCTCATTTTTAAATGCAAAAATTTTGGGGGATTTCAAGCAACACGAATAGATCTACTAATATATTTGGGCATTGAAAAAAGTAAAAGACCTATTAGTTGATGCTAACAGCGAGTAAAATAAAAAAAGTAAGAAAACTAATTAGTTAATAATTAATTGCTGCACGCTGTTGAATAATACGTCTGCTATATAAGACCTGTTGGCGTTGCTTGCACTTTTTGCACTCTGTATCTTTACTTTCTCTTTCTTCAGTGCTCATATATGTATTTATCTTATTTTTAAGTGCAAATATTTTTGGCTATTTCAAGCAACGCGAGTAGATCTACTAATATATTTGGACGTTGAAAAGAGCTAAAAAAAATCTATTAGTTGACGCTAACAGTAAAATACAGTGAGTAGAAACATATAACGACAAATAGAAACTACGATATGAACGTGGTAATGGAGAGTAATGGAAAAATTGCACACAAGACGATCCTCCTTTTAGAAGAGCCCGGTGCGAGGAAATCGGAGACGGAGGCGCAAAGGAAGATATATCTTTCGGTGCCGAGGGTTAAACGCTTCTGATATCTCTTGGAAACCGATCTCAAGGTTCCTCAACCCTCATTCCAGCCGTCGGATGTACCATTTTTTCGTCATCACAATCCCCGACAGGTTCGAGCGTGAGCTCTAAAAACACCCCTAACACCAATCGAGTTACCGGAGTTTCGGATTACCTACCCTATGCGCGGCAGTCTGTCTCCCTCGCTTTCACGCTCATTCGCGGGGGCGGATGGGTGTGCGTTTTACACGTCACGTGCGAAGCGAAAAAGAGCGAGTGAGCGAGTCCACCCTCTCGACGCAAATCATTCACTGGGCGTTAAAATAATAACGGTAATAAATCCCAGCTGGGAAGAATGGTTACATGGAAGGGAAGGAAGAACGCACCGCGAGCAGAGCGACGAGAGAGTGAAAAGGGGTGCAAGATAGTCGAGAAACGAAGCGAAGGAGAAGGCAGTGACGGCTTAAGGGTAGCGAGAGGGTGCGGAGAGCAGCGGTGGCGAGGAGCGGGCTCGGTAAGGGTGAAAGAGTGGTGGAAGGTGGGTTGGAGGAACCAGGGTCGGGGGACCGGTCGGGTTTCGGTCGTGGCGGGCTCTCCCCCTCCCCCCCTCTCTCTCTCGGGAGGGTGAACAGAGGAGGCGAGAGAGAGAGAGAAAGAGAGAGGACTAGAGTACGTATTGATCTCACACACACCACACACTACATACACACACACACACACACACACACACACACACACACACAAATCACTCAACACACAGTGCGGCGTCCGCATAAAACAGGCCAGCGTCGCCGACGTCGTCCTCGACGACGCCGACGTCCACGTCTTCGCGTCCTGCATTTTTGGAGGTCCCCACAAGGCTGATTTCTAACGAGGCGGCAAAAGGGAGAGGTGCGAGAGAGAAAGGGAGATAAACGAAATGGGAGAAAAAGGGAGAAAGAGGGTTTTCATTTCTGAAAATTGGTCAGCCTCTCGCTCGAATCAATAGATTTGATTTGATTTAACTCTTTAACTGCTGACGCGGACGATCCTACCAGCTTCTTCTATCTCTCCTTTTCCGCTCGTCCTTTTTCTAATAAACTTTTTTTATTGATGTACTGCGAGAAAGAGAGACAGAAGGAGCTCTTTTCTGTTAATCTAAGAGCACTCATGGAGTCCCTTGTGTAGCACTCACGACATTCTTTTCGGATTCTTTTGACAGCGTTGCAGTTGCAAGATTGTAATGGACTCTCATGTTGCCAGTTAAGCGTCGAATCTAAAGTCTATACTTTGAACCTGAAGTAATCATGAGAGTACAGAATAGCTACAGCCGATATTCATACAATCGATTCCTATATTTGAGACTGTTTTATGCACAGTCTTAGGCTCAACTTTTCATTATCTAATTAACTTGTGATTTAACTTAACCTGATGTTTCACCCAATGGGCTTCACCCATGACGTCATCAGATGAAACCCATTGGATAAAATATAAGATTAAGCCCATGTCATGAACCAATCAAACGGTTGTATTAGTATCTTAAGACATTACTTAAGACGGTCATGAAATAAGGACGGACTAAAAGCCGGTATTCATAGTCCCTTCTTACTTTAAGACCGTCTTAAGTAATGTCTTATAATGCTAATATGGCTCTCTGGTTCATGACATCTTAAGACTGTACTTAGAACGGTCCTAAATATAAGATCCGACTATGAATACCGCTCTAAGAATACCACCCTACGAGTGGTACCGAATTCTTATCCGTTAATTATGATTGATACATCTTGGCACGGATCGCATCGTTAAATTACTCGACAGACAGGCACTAACTAATAAGATTTATCCGGTTCACTCGAACCATTAATGACTAATCAGATTTTTTACAACATCAATTTAGGTAATTTCGCTGAAAACTTATTTCCACTTACCGCGTCGCCCGTTTTCTTCAGCTAATGATATCGTCTTTGCTTCCGTAAACTTCGTTATTCGCGATATTACCACGGCCGACCTAGTTGCGAGGGATCCCGGAATGAAAGGCGAGGAAGGAGGATTGTGGGGAACGTGGAGGAAGAATCGCGGTAGCGGTCATCTCGCGGAATTTCGAAACGAGATTACTTTGACGCGTGAAAAAGTATAGAAGAAGACGGCATCAAAATGTCCCGGTGCTTCAAAGGCCTCTGTAATTTTAGATTAAACGCTCGTATTCCGCTTTTCATCGACCTCTTCCCCCTCGCGGGCGGGGATGCACGGGAACGCGGATGAGAGCAAGGTCGGGAATAGGGTTAGGGGGAAGGGGTTAACATCGGGAAGCCGCGAATGTGCGCGAGGGTGAATCGGGCGACCTAAAATTCAATTTCACGCACCGTGGCTTTTCGTAGCTGCCGTTGACGACGATATGTGCCGCTCGTCTTCCCACCCCTCCCCCCCGCCCGTGCTTTTTCCGAAAATTTTCTCAGATGTGTTCTGAATATTCTGTGTGAATGGCCGGGTTGGCAGGTTCCTTCGAATCGCCGACGATATTATTGTTAATTGTTGTTCGAACAAAATCCCCTATTAAGGGGGTGCTGGAGTGACGGTCAAACTTAATCAAGGTCGATAGTACAGACTTTTTTAAATTCCAAATTC
>NW_017295611.1:0-1167 GCF_001594075.2 Trachymyrmex cornetzi
AACAATTGTCTTGCATAATTTTATATATAATAAAGAACTAGAATTACCACTTGCAAAAAGAAGATATTGTAACATACGAGAAGAAGAACGTGGAATTTTGGCTACAAGTTACGGGCTTAGACGTGCAAGTTATACAAATTCTTCACGAAAGTCTGCAGCAATAAAAATTCAAGACACTCACTTATTATTTTGAGCATATCAATCCTCTACCGTGGCAATGGGATAAAGTTTTAAGTAACGACTTTTGAAACATTATGTAGTGAATTATGATAAATATTATGTAACGACTTGAAATATTATGTAATAAACTAAATGGAAAAGTATATTTTATTTTTTGCAGTAATACACGACAATTAAAAATTTATAATATTAATAAAATATTTCTAATTAGCATTCTCCCTCTCCACAAATATGGCATCCTCTTCTTCTATAGCAATATCGAGGATTTTTCTTTGCAGGTTTCTGCGTCGTATATAGGGCAATCAGCGTAGTATATCGCCAAGCTGTTCTAAATAACTGTCAACTATATCACGTTTTTTCTGCGACAATTCTTCATCAATCATATTTAGAAATTTCTTTTCAATTTCAGTTTGCTTTTGCACATCTGTAATTAATATATATGCGTATACATATGCCTTAAAAAAATACAAAATCAAGGGAAAATTAAAAAAAACAAGATATAGGATTATGAGCCAAGCAAGGTCTTTAATGCTAAAATGTTAAACAATAAATGTTTAATATTTTAGCATTAAGATCTTGATTAGTTCGTAGCTCCATATCTTGTTTTTTCAATTTTGAAATAAAAATATTATTACTTACTACTGTACTTTTTAGCCCGTGCCGATGAGGGACATGATGATATTTGTGATGCTTCTGATGGTGAGTATGCAGAATTCATTACGGAATCGTCAAAATCACTCAAGTTATCCTCTTGAATAGTATCCATTTGCACATCAACATGGGATGAAGGCATTTCTAAAAGATGCTGGATGGAGCTGGCAGTTCTGAAATAAAAACGAGTTTAAAAATTATTAAATTCCATACCACACAATTTGAATGTTTGTAAAATTTCAGTTAAAAACAATGTAAATTAATACTTACGGAGCTATCTTTTCGAGATTGTCAAGAAATCTCATTTGTTCATAATGGGAGAAAGAACTTTGTAAT
>NW_017295611.1:1211-1596 GCF_001594075.2 Trachymyrmex cornetzi
CTTTTTCTTCCGCGTTTCCGCATTTCCGCGCTCCATGTAATGGCACCCTCTGTGCTCCCCGCTTAAGCCGCAAGTCAGAACATTAAGGCCCGTCTACAATACACGGAGTAAGAAGTAAGAGTAAGAAATTGACCAATCACAGTCGATTATTCTTCTCACATTCGACTGATTGGTCAATTTCTTACTCTTACTTCTTACTCCGTGTATTGTAGACGACGCCTCAGAAGTCTTAACCTGTTTTAACCAAATCGTTCAAGATGGCTATTGGCCAACTTCACCGATTATGACTTATAGCGTTTTCGATTGGGCAAAAGTTAGTGCGCACCAGTGCGCACTCAGTTCACACCAACACTGGACGAGTTCCATGGGTTGCACTGAATAGTGC
>NW_017295611.1:1951-2869 GCF_001594075.2 Trachymyrmex cornetzi
CACTAGCCAAGTGCGCATTGGCACTGCCAATCGAACACGCTCTTGACACTGAGTGCAGCCAGTGCACCCCAATCGAAAACGCTATTAAAATAGCTTAGAACTTCTGACTTGCGGCTTATTGTAGAAGGGCTGTCACATTTAACTGTGATTGGCCAATTTCTTACGGCTTACGACTTGCGACTCTATTGTAGAACAGGCATTAGCGCCGAGACACTACCGTGTCTCCTGATCTTCCTGAACATCCTTGATTATTTATTAATTTTTTTATAACAATAATATTTTTAGTTTTTGTATATCTAGTAAAATAGCTAGCATTAATATTTCAATGTTCAAAATCATTAAACTAATGCTAGCTATTTTACTAGATACGCAAAAACTAAAAATATTATTGTTATTAATTAAAATAATTTAATATCATGCCTTAATGTATGATCGTATTTGAAAGCGCAAATACATAACCTCAATTTCAACTTGCACTGGTCTCCACTGACTTCAAAGACAGTGGAGCAAAAGTTGAACTCAGTGCAAATTTTTACAGCAGTTTTGTCAGTGGAACATTAAACACTGAACTGATTTTCACAGTGGAACAACAAAGGGTTTGTTTTCTGTTCCTGCACTAGGACTGCACTAGAACTGAACTGAACCGAACTAGTGCAAGCCGGAACTGACGAGTGTAAGCGTGTAGGTAAGGAATAAAAAACGTTCTAGTGTAAGATAAAAATGACGTCCCATGTTCCCATAATTCCAATAGTACAAATTCATTAGTAAAAAATTTCTAACTATTGAGTATCAAATTTGTAAGGTTAGAAAATCTTATGCTGTATATATAATGCATAATAATTAATAATATAATACTGAATGTTTTAACAAGCAATAATTTCTGTTTATTCATTTATAACATAAATAGTAATATATATA
>NW_017295611.1:3840-4978 GCF_001594075.2 Trachymyrmex cornetzi
TGTAACCCTAAACTTTTCATACGAAACATTTTTCTCTATCCCTACTAGTTTTCGAGATATTTGACTGGATCACTTCAGATGGTCCACCCTGTATATTATAAAAGATACATTTCAACTTCTATTATAAATAAGTAGAAATCGTTGCTTATAAAATGTAGTTGTGGTATAATTATTATACATTAACATAACATTTTCTAACTTTACAAATTTGATGTTCAATAGTTACGATTTTTAGCTAATAATTGTGACGGTTTTTATTTGTATGTATGCATAATTATTGAAATGTAAATATAAGTCTTTTAAATCGAGAAAAGTTTTTATTTCCATATATACTTACCGTTTTATTAGTTGTGGACTCTTGAACTTGCCACCATTTGCTATGCGTCATTTACGCGAGATCTGTTTTCTGTAGCTGAACTAGTGCACGCCGGTGCTTGCACTGCTTACACTGACTCAAGACCTAAGGTCTGTTTTTTATTGCTGCACTCTGAACCAGTGCAATAAGTTAAAGTGAAACAAATGTATATTTGTGTAATAGCCGTATCACACTAGCGACTCGCGGCTGCGACTGCGATTGCGACTGCGACTGCGATTGGTTGTATTTCGATCACACTTTAGCGATTCGCGATTGCGACTACGACTGCGATTGGCTACATTTCAATCATGTTTTAAGTCACTTCGTTTGTAAATATCACTAGTGCAATCCCAAAGAAGGGGTTTGGATTCCACAAAGTCAATTAAGCGGTAATCTAGCTCTTTATTAAATTGTTTTGACATTGTGTATATTTACTACGTGTATCTGCTTCAGTTTCAAACCATTTACAAGCATCAAGTGACAATACAGACGCCATATAATTGGTTGCGACTGCGATTGCGATTCGGAAAAATGGACGGCCGTCCAAATAGTAGTCGCGAGTCGCCGTCGCTGGTCACTGCTTCCTGATTGGTCGAGGAAAAGTCGCAATCGCAGTCGCAGCCGCGAGTCGCTAGTGTGATACGGCTATAACGTCCGCCGAAATTTGCGCACAGGCGAACGTCACGTTTAACGACACCAGACGCGTTGCCACGGCAACACGAACTGTCACGACAGCCGCGAAACTCTCGCGAACCGTGATCACGCGCTTAGCGCGTGATCGAA
>NW_017295611.1:5144-5537 GCF_001594075.2 Trachymyrmex cornetzi
AATAAATTCACTTCATTTAAATTCAATAATTGCAATTGCAAATTTAACTGCGCCGATTCATAAAATGGCTAATACTGCGCTTACGTTCGAGAATACGTAGCTGAATTGCATCCGCAAGTGCACCAAAAGCTTCCAACAAAACCTGCGGAAGTCCGTTAGAAGCTTCGCGATACAAGTAACGCACGAACGCTTTGTATCCAAAACTCTATTCATAAAAAAAGGAAAACATCCTTCGATGGGAATGTAACGCGAATAAACGCGCACAGCGACTGCACACTATGCAGCACAGGGGCGAAGCGACTAAGAGGGCCCTGTCAACATTTAAATTTGGCAATTTCCTCCTTTAAGACAGTAAAATCTAACGAAATCTCATTAGATCGAAACTTCTAGAAC
>NW_017295611.1:5932-6193 GCF_001594075.2 Trachymyrmex cornetzi
GTCTCAGTCGCACTACCCTCCGTTTTGTGTAAATATTAATTTTCGGAAACGATCGCGTGCGAAGAATTCGAATACATGAATCTCATCAATTTTATTCAGTATTTTATATTTTTCATTACTAGTTACCTCAACGTCTCTATGTACGCGATATCAATTTCACGAGTCGAACCATCTCTTGAAATCAAAATAGAATAAAATGTCTAAAATTCATTTTCTTTTTTTTATCTTCTTTCACTCTCCTTCCTCTCGGGCATAATTAAA
>NW_017295611.1:6750-7809 GCF_001594075.2 Trachymyrmex cornetzi
CGAGCCGTCATTGGACGAGCCCACGCCGCGTCCGAGGGGTATTCGCACTCGCGTCCCGGACGTGACAATTTGTTTCACTTCAACTTATTGCACTGTGTGTACTAGTTCAGAATAATAATAATAATAGTATCCTGGGAGGCAGCCCCTAATTGGGGCCCACTAACGACACGCAGACCAAGTCCATTGTGTCTTCCCAGCCGTACTAACCCCAGGTCAGCTCAAACCAGTCTTCCTCCAGAAGCGAAGGAGATCCCTGACCTGAAGTTGGCATACCTGCTCGGACTCGAGGAATATCGAGCCCAGTAGAAGCCATCTGTATCCAGCATACGGCTGGACATTCGCACAACACGTGGAGAGTAGTCTCTTCCTCATGTCCACACTTTCTGCACTTCGGGTCGCCGCTAAGCCCCAGCTTGTGCAAATGATAGTTGGTGAAGCCATGGCCCGTGTAGATCTGCACCGCTAGCCTGGCTTCTCCTCTTCTTAAGGCCCTAATGTTCTTAGCAAGGTCCCTACTGGGCACTTCTCCCAGCAGGGCCCTTGCCTGCCGACATTTGATCCTTGTTTCTTCCTTCCAATAGTTCATATGGCGGTCGCGCAACCAGTCCCTTATTCTCGCTTTGGCCCTGCAGCCTGGCAGTCCAAGGGCCGGTTCCGGCCCCACTAATCTAGCTGAAGAGCCGCTCCTTGCTAGCTCATCAGCGACCTCGTTCCCCTTGATTCCCGCGTGCCCCGGGATCCACACGAGAGCAACGTCATTGCCCGCGGCCTGTTCAATGCATCCTTGCACTCCCATACCAGCCTCGAGTCAAAGACGCACGCCCCCAGCGCCCCTAGGGCCGCTCTGCTGTCTGAGCAGATCCTAATACGCCTGCCCATCTGCCCAGATGCAATCAGCAGTTGAGCACAGCTCATGAATGCCACCACCTCTGCTTGAAAGACCGTGGTGAACTCTCCGAGAGAGAGAGCCTCCTTAAAGCCCGCACGGCTTCCAAAGACCCCGGCACCGGCGCCCCCGTCAGTTTTGGAGCCATCCGTGTACCAGACGTCCCCATTCCT
>NW_017295611.1:8059-9388 GCF_001594075.2 Trachymyrmex cornetzi
CCGGCGTCGTTCTCATTGCTCCCAGAGCCCCTCTTAAAATAAGAGCCCTGACGCGTTCCAGCATTACTCGAGCCTCCGCCAGCTGTGTTCTTGGCCACCATACCACAGCAGCATGACTAGAGCAGTCTAGGCCGGAGCACAGCCGTGTATAGCCAAAGCACCCTGTCCGGCTGAAGTCCCCAGGTTTGCCCAAAGGTTCTTCTGCACATCCAGAAATAAGTGCAAGCCTTCTTACACACCGCCTCTAGGTGCAACTTCCAATTCAGTCTTTTATCCAAGATAACTCCTAGATACTTGACTGACGTCTCAGGAGTCAGTCTGACCCCTTCTAAAACAGGCCCCTCTACGGAGCCCATTTTGTATTTGTGGGTGAAGATTACCAGACTTGTCTTATTCGGATTAACCGATAGACCCGTCCTCTTACACCATTCTTCCACTACATCCAGAGCCCCTTGTGTGAGCTCAAGGAGCGTTTCCAGGAAAGGGCCTCCTATCAGGATCGCCAAACCATCAGCATATCCGATAGCCTTGAAGCCCTTATCATTAAGCTCTTCAAGCAGCCTGTCTGCTACCAAACACCATAGGAGTGGCGAGAGGACCCCCCCTTGGGGGCCCCCCTCCCCACCCATCCTTCAACACTCACCGTTCCTAGTGATGTCGTCACTTGACATCCAAGCATTCCTTGGATCCACTTCACCAGTTTCACCGGAACGCCCCGCCTTGCCGCCTCAGCACATACAACTTCATGTGGGGTGTTATTGAAGGCCCCTTCAATATCCAAGAAGGTGCCTATCAAAAAGCCCCCTTGCTGAAGCTGCTTCTCAATCCTATGGACGACCGTATGGAGAGCCGATATGCTCGAGTGGCCAGCCCGGTAGGCGTGCTGCTCTGCATGCAACGGATACCGAGCCAGCACACAATCCCTAATGTAAACATCGACCAGCTTTTCCAATGTCTTAAGAAAGAACGAGGTCAAGCTGATCGGTCTGAAGTCCTTCGCCGTGACGTACTCCGCTCGCCCCACCTTGGGGATGAAGACGACTCTCGCCTTCCTCCACGCTTGGGGGTATACCCGAGGGCCAGACATACTCTCAGCACCTTTGTAAGGGGCCCAACAACCTGCTCCAGCCCTCTCTGAAGGAGAGCCGGGAACACCTGATCGGGCCCCGCCGACTTAAAAGGACGGAAAGAGCCAATCGCCCATCTGACCCTGGTTGGCCTCACAATTTTGGCCGCTAGTTTCCAATCGCTGGCACGTGCCCTGAAGGGGCCCATGTCAGCCTCTTCGCACCTATCCACATCCCTCTGGAAACCAGGAAAACTAGTCTC
>NW_017295611.1:11788-13912 GCF_001594075.2 Trachymyrmex cornetzi
GCAGGGCTTTACACCTGGAGGTCCGTTTATAACCGTCACTACCCGGAGGTACCTCCAGTCACACACGGGATTTTACACCCGGGAGACCGGGCACCCCTCCGGGCGTCCTCCTATCCGCCACCTGGAGACGCGCCCGATAGGTAGCCCAACCCACGGGTACTAGTTCAGAAAGTGCGGCAATAAAAAACAGACCTCTAGTGCAGCCAGTTTGGTGAACTCGTGCACTGAGTTCTGTTGCACTGGAACAAAGAACATCGTCGCTGACGCCATTTTGGGTACAGAAAACGCTTTAGTGTACACTTTTTGAACTAGTGCAACCAGTGCAGGAACAGAAAACAAACCTTATATTGCACTCAGTGCGCACCAGGGGCTCTATTCTTGAAAGGAACGTATACGAAAGTCTAGGGAAATGCTACAGTATACGTTACATATACTATAGTATTTCCCTAGACTTTCATATACGTTTCTTTTCAAGAATAGAGCCCCAGTGCTGCACCAGTTTTCCCAGTGGAAAACGCTATAAGTGGTATCTTTTCAAAGTTATACTGCGCATGTGCAGTAAACAGTAGTGGGGCTCGTACAGTTTTGGGAAAAATTAAAATTAATAATATGCGTAGCATGCCAATTGTTAAATGTATGTTGAATCTCAATTATTATTAAAAAACGCCATTGTGAAAAACGTCAGTGAAAAACGCTATTAATATGACACTTATCACTCACGAGAGATGATTCAGCGCATAACCTAATCTGTAAGAATTAAACTTTTGACAATATTGTACCAAAAAAGAACAATGATACCACTTGAGATCCTCTTTGTCGGATCGCGAAACTAGCGCCAGCGCGCGTTCCAGGTATTATATTTCAGTGGTCTGGACATATGAGAATCCGTGTGATTGGTGCACGTGATTTGTTCTCTCACAATGGCAGCACCAATACGGAACCTTGTTCATTCAGCGCGAATGAGAGGAAAATTAGAATAGTACTCATGACATGAACTATAATGCTTATTGTTTTTAACTTCTTACATTTCTCGCATCTCGGTCCATCGTATATTTAAATATATTTACAATACAATTTTTTTAAATACATATTATTTATTATTGTTTTTATTATTTAAAAAAAGGTTAGGAAACTTTCCGAGCGTTGCAAATAATTATAGACACATTAAAAATATTACTCATTTCATTTTTATATCGAATTGTACGGATATTTGTATTATTATATATTTGATGTATTATTATTACTCATCATAAATTGATGTGATATATTAATTTGAAAAACCATGTTACACGACGTGATGAAGCAGCAGCCAACCAAACACACACACACACACACACGCACGCACACACCCACACCACAGTATAAGTAAGAACAGCAGGTAAACTCTGTGTCGGCACATTTGATCTTTATGTCCTACTTGGCCATGTTGAAAAATTGTGCGTGAGCACTAATAAGAGCGAATAATCTTAGGGAATAAGGAAACTGATTGGTGCGCCATATTGAAAATTGTGCAGAATTGTGCAGAACGGTTGCCACTATTTTTAACTGAGTGTACCTACTGTTCTTACTTATACTGTGCCCAAACACACACACACACAAAAGTACACACACATATTCCTCCATTTTGAGAGCATTTCCGCTATATGTCCAGACTCTCTACTCTAGGGACTCTATTGCTGTTTCCGGCCGGGGCCTGGCAATGGCGTTCTTCCGGTCTCATATCTAGACCATGGTGGAAATATACAAGGGGTGCTTTCCAATTACTTAACACATCTTAACAGGGGTGATCCCGATTGACCACGGCTCGATTGGACACCACCAATTACAGCGACCGGTGCTTAGGAGCTCTGTAGTCTCAAACGCTGTGAGTGGCTCGTGTCCAATTGAACCGTGTCCAACTGGGTGCCACCTATCTTAACACAAACGTATACAGGAATGCACAAAGTGTTACGTTGTGCATGATTCAATTGGAATAGAATGTGTACGCTGTGCACGGTTGAGATCCGTTTCGGATGGAGTTAGATTAAATGTAGCTTTTTCCGCCCGTATTAAACAAAAAAAAGTAAAAGTGCTGGTCACTCAACGTCTTCCAACCTCATTTATAGCCGCCGCAGTTAGTGGCTG
>NW_017295611.1:14179-15989 GCF_001594075.2 Trachymyrmex cornetzi
ATGAGCCTAATTTCATCGAAATCGGAGGTGAGAACCGTATTCTGAATAATTACCTTATAAATTTATGATTAATTATCCTTTTTCTCTTCTATTATACTATATGTACAACCGGTACAATTAGGTTATATTCATGTTAGAAATGAATCCCATAATTTCCACACGCCACATGTTGCCACACGTTAAATATAAAATTTCTTGAAAAGTTGGTAATACTGACATACTCTACACGCTCGTACTTAACTTTTTACAGTGTCGAGCAGTGTAACACTGTGTCATAGTTGGAACCAAAGGCATAAGGCCTGTTCTTTTTGACTGAACTTTTGCACCAGTTCATCTTTCTTCCTTTTCTCTTTAGGAGAATAGAAGAGGAAAAAAGATGAACTGGTGCAAAAGTTCAGTCAAAAAGAACAGGCCTATAGAGAATGGACTGAGCGATCCGTGTATAACTACAGTAAGTGGTATAGGATATGTCGAGGAAAATGAGAGAGAGGGACGTAGGTTGCGGCCATGGTATAAGGATAAGGGTATGCTCACGCCGTGGATACCCACTGCGCAGTCAAAGTGTGACGTCACTCTTGGGGCCAATCAGACCGCCCAAACGAAAACATGGCGGCTCCTGATGCTTGACACGATATTAATGTTCGGTGTTATATACACAATGTCCTGTTCTGTGAAAGGTTGTGGCAATTATTTTCGCAAAACAAAATTGCTTAATGGAAACAGTATAAAATATTGCTGTAGAAAATAGATATAAGAATAAGAGAAAAAAGTTAATGAAATTTACAAATAATAAATCCTTTTCATAACATTTGTATATACGTGTTATTATTATTGTTGATATTTAACTATCCCCACAAAGGGTAACCTTAGGGCCTGCGCATAAGAGAGGAAATATTAGAAATAGATATTAAATATAAGATAATAAATAAATTAAATATAAGATAATAAATTTCATAATAAATTCTTCTATCTTTATTGAGTTTGTAATGTTTACTTATGTTACATTTTGTTACAGGATATTCATTAGTTCTTAAATTATTTCAAAACGTATTTTTCCCTGTAAACTTTAAATCAAAATAAAATATCTGACGACACGCATGCGCGTGTGGCCATACACTTAATATCTCGGTTCGCGGGGCAGAGCGACACTTTTACCTGCCAGATTCTTTCGTTTCATGCAAAAACGCGTCGAATGAGTATAATTTTATCGATTTTTGAGGTGAACACCGTAGATTGCACCTTAGTAAGAGTAAGAAATTGACCAATCACAGTCGAATGTGAGAAGAATAGTCGACTGTGATTGGTCAATTTCTTACTCTTACTTTTTACTCCGTGTATTGTAGACGACGCCTAAGACTACAAAGCTCCTAAGCACCGGTCGCTGTGATTGGTGGTGTCCAATCAAGCCGTGATCAATCGGGATTACTTCTAATTATCACTAGAAAACAGCCCTTGACTGAATACGGAAGAGTAGTGTTGTGTCGATGATAACGAACAATTGGAACGCAACTTGTGTCGCTATGTGCAAGAAAGTGTCTAAGGCCGGAATCAGACTACGCATTGAAGAATGAAATTGAAGATTGAAAGATTAATGTTTGACCATCGACATCTAGAATGGACCGCTGATAGCAATGGTGGGGATAGAAAGACGATTAGAGTGAGAGGCAGAAATAATAAGATCGTTCCATCTTTTTTTCGAGCAGGAGTCTAACACATTGTAACAGGGCCCTGGTCATAATAATAAATACCGACAGAATTGATTTTTTTATTTTTTGGTAAAGGTGCAATAAAAAAAAAAAAAAAAAAAAAA
>NW_017295611.1:16059-22341 GCF_001594075.2 Trachymyrmex cornetzi
TCGCTATCTCGCTCGCTCTCGCGCAGCGGCGAAATGGTGGGGCGGTTTTCCGTGTTGCCGGGGAGCCAAATGTGCATCACTGTCTACACACTCCACTGTCTACATGGGTTACAAATATTCCAAGCGGACACTGTCTAAGCACCAAAGTCTCGTTTGCTTGCTCGAGTAGGACGGACGCTCGTCTGCCCTGCTTCGGGTATTGCATCATTTCATTAATTTTTTGAAAAGCGATTCCGGCTTTAACTGTGATTAGTAAGCATGGCCATGTTCACCCCGTTGTCGAGGGCTTGGGCCAATTAAATTAATAAGAAGAAGAAGAAGACTGTCTAAGCACTACTACATACGTTTAATTTATTTTATAGTATTGATTTCAAATTTCGTGCACTCTGAAACGAAACCAAGCGCATGCGCATGAAGTCAGAGAGCATGAAGAAGGCATACTCGTAGCACTACACGTAGTCGGTATGACAGATATCCTAACCTGAATAGTCGTGAACTTTAACGCTTATAATAATATCTCGGTTCGCGGGGTAGAGCGGCGCTTTTTTCTTTCCAGATTCCTTTTTTCACCAGATTCTTTCGTTTTTTGAAAAACGCGTCGAATGAGCATAATTTCATCGATTTTTAAGAGGATCGACCTTTATTGCACCTTTACCTATTTTTTTATAATGAAATGTCATGTACATATAAAATATTATATATTAGCAGTATTAGGCCCTGCGCACAATGGAGGAAATATTAGGAACAGGAATAGATATTAAGATTTTAACCTACCAGATACCAGTTACACCGGAATATACGGTTTCTGATAGGTTGAAATCTTAATATCTATTCCTGTTCCTAATACTTCCTCCATTGTGCGCAGGGCCTTATTGATTTATTTGTAATACACCGCATATACAATATATATGTTACATATAAAATATTATTACGTAATTGAAACATATATATAAATAATACAAGTACATATGTAACTTAAAATTAGTATGACCGAAAAACAAAACATAGAAATAGTTTTTATACCTTCATTGATTTTTAAAATATATTAATTTTATGAATTTACTCCTGATTCTTTCAACATTTGCGTTTTCAGATTTGCCATAGTGGGTACATACATCTCAATTTAAAATATCTTTTGAGTATTATGTTAATCAAACGGTGGTTGTTTTGATGACTTTGACCTAAAGAATGAGATGTATTGCTAAACATACGACTTGGTACTTTTGATTTAGTTGCAACTAATAACGTATCCAGGATATTCTTTTTTGACAGAATCAGTATATTCTCTCTGAACGTTATTTCGGCTATTTTACATAAAGTTACTACATCCGCCGAGGCATTAGTCAATTTTCCTCGATTTTTCAAGGCTTGTAATTTGGAATGGCATACATTGTCATATAATAATTGTTTACAAATATCACAAGATATTACCTTGTCTATTTTAAAAACAATAAATCCAGCGATATATGCCACAATATCGTCAATGTAACTTTTATTTAAATTATGAAAAGCTAAGTGTAAGTCATAATCATGATCTTCGTGTACATTTGGATTTTCTGTACACGAGTCAATGTTGTCATCATGAATGCTTATATCATCTAAATTGTTTGATTCTGCCGGTAATATGTGCAAAAATGGTGTGTTATCTTGTGTCAAACAATTTGCGTATTTGGAACCATTAATTTGAGCATGTACTAACAGTTTCTTAAATGCTGCAATAAATTGCAAGCATGTAGGATTGTTATTATTTCCACAACGACTTCTCACTGCCGAAAAAAATAGTTCAAGGTGATCCTGTGATAGTTTATAAGTCAATAAGTAATGAACGGAAGAAATTGATACGATCCAAGTATCAAAGATGCCTATTACGCTATGTAAGGAAATTATCATTCCAATAAATCCTATCTTACAATTACAGCGAATAATTAATTCACCATTAACAGTCAATGATTTTATGTACGTTACAAAATTCGCGATTTTGCTTCGAATGTCACAAATATTACGGTCTGAAATAGGCATTTTCTGTGATCAGTATTAAATTTATTGCGCGAATTCAATATATCGAATGCTTCATTTATTACATGAGACAAAATTTTTCAGTACCCTTACTGTTTTTAAAATCTAGTAACTGCAAGTCGTCACGTAAATATGCTAATGCTTTTGCAACACTGTTGTTTAACGTTTGAGCTGCCAGAGAAACTTTCATTTTTTCATTCTGCCAATTCAAATGCGTCTGCTAATTTTAGTTGCTACATGCAAACCGTATTGTTCTTGAAATTGTACCAATTTCTCCAGTAAAGACCAATTTATAATGTTACCATCTCCGTCAACGATGACTTGCAGTTTTTCAAACGAGTTGCGTATCAGTTTTAACATATGACACGGATCCAAAAGTACAAAAATTTTTGCTTTTGAAATCGGATGTAAAAAATAAACTTGCAAATCGTCGTCAACGTTTAATTTCGCACCTAATTGTCTAGCCATTGCAAAGTGACTTCGCGGTCCATCGAAGGTGATGGAAGTGACTAAAACTCCGGTTTCATGTAGAAATATTAATGTATCATTTACTATATTCGCTCGTTCCATGCTACTCAATGAGTTTATAAAATGATACGCAATTGGAAGCTTCCAATGACCATTGACACCTACAACCATAAGTACAATAACACTGGAAGCTGTTAGACAAGCTTTAGGTAAATCAATGTCATTCATGTGTTTTCCATAAGTAATATATCCTACATAATCATTTGTATACCATTCCACTTTTTTTTAAATCGTTATATCATCCATAATTAAGAAACACAGGATTACTTCATTCTTTTCGTGCGCAATGTCTGCCTTTTTTTTTAAATTGTAACGCAAGTTTACATATTCCAGGGTCCATTGGTATACCAGGAACGCATCGTACTTTTATGAGGTAAAATATTTAAAAACGTTTCTCGTACATATTCGTATGCTTTTGGAGAATAAAAATGTAAAGACGCTGCAAAGGTCTACAATTCTGGAGGGAACGTGGTAAACTTATGATGTTTAGATAACAGTTTTTGGATTATGGATTTTACAACAGGAGCATAGAACTGTAACATTTTCAATATATACAATTTGTAAAATACAGATAAATATATTTATGAATAAATATGACTTAATA
This sequence comes from Trachymyrmex cornetzi, assembly GCF_001594075.2. Taxonomy (NCBI): domain Eukaryota; kingdom Metazoa; phylum Arthropoda; class Insecta; order Hymenoptera; family Formicidae; genus Trachymyrmex; species Trachymyrmex cornetzi. The sequence continues at coordinate 19,208 of NW_017295611.1, forward strand.
GCAAATTGACAGTAAAAACTAAGCAAGTTTGTAAGCAATGCTATGCCAAATATGCTCGGTTTTTACTGCTAATTTATTGTCTAGTTTTGTCACAGATTTTGTCTGAAAAACAACTTATTGCTGATATAGATGGCGACTGAATTTGACAAAGCGTTTGTGCCAACTTGACAATAATTTGCTGTATTGGACATGTTATTATTAAGTTATGACTTATAGTGATGCACCCATCGATGTCGATGGATGCACCCAGTATAGGATAATCACACATACGCACTTTAAGAAATACTTACGTTCATATGTTCTAAAGCTTCTTTAGAAATTAAATTATTGTCGTGTAAATGTTTATTTAACTCAGTCAAGTTCTGCACTCGCTTTTTTAGTTTACATGCCTGCACTTGCAAATATTGTATTTTCTTTGCCTGTTCTGTAATTGTTTCTATTGCAACGTCTAATACCATTGCCGCTTCGTCCGGATTTCTAGATACTTGGCATACATTAATATCCTTTATATATTTAATATGTTTCAAAGGAAAGTCTACTTCTTTATTCTCCATTGATTTTCTGGAAAAAGAATACATTACTATAGGTATTATGGAGATAACAATATATATTAGTTAAAAAAGTACTATTAAACCTTTTCAGTGAGTTAGGATTATCTTTTGCACCATCATTGCATTTCATATTGCATTCTTCTATTTTAATTTCACCGGATTGTTTCTTACATGTATTCTGAAAATGTGTGCCACAGGTATATTTTTATATTGAAAATTATTTGATCACTGTGTTATGTAGTCATTCTCCAAGTACCTGTTGTATTTCAATATGAAATTCTTTGTCACTAGATGATGCTATGTTATCACAATTGATTTTTTGTGAAGTAATTTCGGGAATAGCAGTGTTTTTAAGTCTCCCTCTTAGTCCATATAATGTTTCTTGGTAATCTGACAATTTAAAGTGATTGGAGCACAGCAGAGCAAATTGTGAAACTTGATTCATCTTGATTGCTTGCAACCATTTGCTTCTTCTATCCTTATCTTTCGGGAACCTGTAAATTAGAATATTAACATTGTCTCATTAATTATCTATCTTTCTCCTTCCTTTCCCGTCGCCCTCCCCTCTCTCTCTCTTTCTCTCATTTTACATATCTTTATTTGTAACTCGCTGAATTTACTTAAACAACAATTGCACTATGAAGAAAAAGAAACAGCATGTAGTTTACAAATATTAAACTTACTATTGTATGTGTGTGTGTGTGTGTGTGTATGTATGAGTACTCAGTAAAGACTAATAAATAAAACCGCCTTATTATTGCATAGCAATAATATATATTATGACCAGTATTATGCATGGTTTATATTATGGTTAACCAATCAACATCGATGAGTTAACCTCTTTAATTTAACAATGATATAAATATGTATTATATATGAAATATACTTACCTGTGATAACTGGATGCAGAGGTTACCGACGATTTGCACAAAATACAATAATTTGTCATTTTAATAAGAATTCTTTTACGCAAGCAACAACATATTCGCTTTTGGTCAGAGGTACCCTTTGTCACAGCATACACTACTGTTGGATTAACAACAACCAATCAGGCTTCAGTAAACAGAGAAAGAACGATCTTATTATTCCTGCTTCTCACTCTAATCGTCTTTCTACCCCCACCATTACCATCAGCGGTCCATTCTAGATGTCGATGTGTTTGACCAATCAGAGCAAAAAGAGGCAAAATTTCTTTGTCCTCATTGGTGAAATTTCAATCTTTAATCTTTAATCTCAATCTTCAATGCATAGTTTGATTCCGGCCTAAGGATATTGCAATTGAAAAGCACCCAAGGTGAACCATTCCGGTGGATGCGCAGTCGTTCAAAAACAGTGGGAAACAATGAACCAATCATCTTTTACCCAAGATGCAAAATTCAGAATGACCGACACTGAGTGTTGCTGCGTCAGCTGTGTCACCGACGAGATATTATTAAAGACCGCCAACCCTGGGCAAATTTTCGGCGGTATAAAAAGGGCTCCAAGGGCCCGAAGGTAATTCAAGAATGCTGACATTACCGACAATTGATGTAAATATGCTATTATTAACATAAATATTTGGCTCATGCATTATTAAATTCCTGATTTTTTATTACATAAATGTCCCATGAATAAATATACATACTTGTAAAGCTGTAATATCCTATATATTGCAAAAAAATCACAATTTTTTCTTTGCAATTATCATCTTTATTGATAATCAAACTTTGATGATACGGCATCCGATTTGGGTCGTACGACGCTCTTCAACCAACCAGAAAACAGAATTCCGATGATGCGAAGCAAAATCCATCGGAATCCTGTTTTCTGATGGGTTACAGAGCGTCGTACGACGCAAATCGGATGCAGTGTGAATCCAGCATAACACTGAAATTTCAATTTTAAAGAAAAATCGAGGGTTATTGAGTTATAAATGCATAAATACATCTACTAAACTAATAAATCATAAAATTAGTACAATATTATTAGTTTTTAACTCTTAATCACTTCAATATTCACAAGGACGCGAACTCCCATAAGGATGTCGGTCTTTAATAGTATCTCGTCGGTGGCTATGTGCTGTTATCGTACGTGTCGTATCTTAGAAGTGTCAATAAAGTGTCAATATGTCAAATTGTTTTGTAAAAAATTGTAAGAGTCGCATGAATTATGGCTGCTTTCCTTTTAGGAGACACAGTCGACACAAATCGACACAAGTGTCGTTCTATCTTTGTCACTCTCTGAATATCAAAAAGGATAGAACGACATTTGTGTCGACTTGTGTCGATTTGTATCATCAAATGGAAAGCAGCCTTAGTGTTTAACAAGAATTAAAGTACTTTTCATTCCCTAAAGATCAAGAGTTGCGATTGAAATGGATTGAGTTGCGATGTACACTTAAAATACGCGCGTCTCCGCTTGGGTAACAACTGATTAGTCGAAATTTTAAGCCACGCCCTCAGTGCCATTATGAGCAATGGTTCACGGTTCATCTTGTATATTTCCACCATGGGCTGTGTTCCAAAATTGTTTGTCAGCGCTGCGAGCATGTCGTCATAAGTGCATGCTACCAATAGTGTTCCAATTTCATAAGCATGCTTTTTA
>NW_017295611.1:23168-23380 GCF_001594075.2 Trachymyrmex cornetzi
CAATTTTGGAACACATCCATGGTCTAGACCAACGACATATGGCGAATTCGATTGGATGCACTAGTGCACACTAGTGTGCACCATGGGGGTGAAGCTAGTATTAGGTAATGGGAAACAATATGGCGGCCGGGCCAGGCAATATCGGGAGTGCGCGCGCAGGCGCAGCTCAATGATTCAGCAAGATGCGCAAACAACGAATAATCGAATCGCCA
>NW_017295611.1:25696-26169 GCF_001594075.2 Trachymyrmex cornetzi
TCATATTAGTCTGTGTTATATTTTCTATTACGTTCCTATTCCTTGCTTTTTTGTATATGTATGTTCTTTTTATACTTTCTATATTTTTAGGATCGAATATTTTTCAATATTGTTATTTCATCACAATTATATATCGTGATAAAATACATAATATTGAATAATATTAATTTCGGCATTCGATTATATGTATATAGTTAACGTAATAGGCATGGTGGAAAGGATACCCTCTTCCACCATGGTATGTCGGCCAGGCCACTAGGAGCGTGGCGATCGTTTCTTGTTGCCATCTTTTAATACAGGACTTGCGCTTCTCCTGTATATGTTCTGTGGTGTGCACTGAGTGCGCCTTCGCCGCCTTCTCTCATAGCGTATTTCAAAGTCTCGTTTGCTTGCTCGAGTAGGACGGACGCTCGTCTGCCCTGCTTCGGGTATTGCATCATTTCATTAATTTTTTGAAAAGCGATTCCGGCTTT
>NW_017295611.1:26234-26816 GCF_001594075.2 Trachymyrmex cornetzi
ATAGCGTATTTCACTGGCAGAACCGGTGCGCACTCAGTGCACATTAAAGCTGTTGCACATTAACCTAATCTGACTGTAAAGATGAGAGATCTCAGTTAATAAAATACCCAATGTATATTTTATCAAATATCACAATAAAATATATTAAAGATTTCGTGGTTTAATTTATTTCTATATTTTCATTAAACGTACATTTTTATGTCGATTTGTGTACAACAGCTTTAAAGTGCACTGAGTGCGCACCAGCTCTGCCAGTGAAATACGCTATCAGTTTTACCGTGTTCGATTGAGGTTATACTCTATTGGTGCATCTGCCACTTGTGTTCGATTCATAATTGCACTAGATTAGTATCAATACAAATGGGTTCGATTGGGTAACTCTGCCACAGTGTAGTGAACTCTTTCCAACATTTACCACAATCACTGATATGTTAATAAATTGAATACAATAAGGCGCCGAAAAATTTTCGGACAATCCTACGTATGAAAATAATCCCCCCTAAATTATTATTATAAAATCTTATTGCGAAAAATATTACCTCAGCCAGGATTCGAACCTGGGACCTCTCGACTATCCGGGAA
>NW_017295611.1:27110-28870 GCF_001594075.2 Trachymyrmex cornetzi
TAAGAAATATAAAGTATATCAAATTAAGGCTTATAACGTTTCCTACAAAACTCTCTTTTCTTCTGTTCATCAATTTTTGTGCAAGATACATTGTTTGAAGAAAAAGTTTCTTGCGACGATTTTTTGACTGAAAATGATAGTCCATAACTTGTGTGAAAACTTGTGTGTACTTGTAAAAATGTTACAATAACGACATTTTCTGTCCTCTTAATAGATAATATTCCCTTGAATTTTTTATATACTCGATTTTTTTCTGAGAGCTGCTAATTATGCTCTCTTGTGCCACTGACTATATATATACATATATGTATAGCGTATATTTACAGAAAAGGAGATTTCTTCCTTTAACAAAATAATTATATTAATATAAAACGCTATGTTCTATTTTAGATAATATTCTAGGAATTATAATTTCAATTGCAAATTTCTTAAAATTGTGACGTGATGGAACAATTTGAAAAATGGGTTTGTATTCAGCATCCAATAAAACTAATATAGAAAATGACTATGTAGTCTTGTTCTATAGCGGGATTCTCTAAGCGTCTTATCGATGATTGATGCATTCGTTAACTAACGACAACCAATGGCCGGATAATCCTGGAAGAGAGTACGGCTGTCATTGGTTGTCACTAATTAACGACACCGATAATTGTCGATGAAATGTTTAGAGAATCCCGCAATTGGTATTCGAAGGAAAGTCATTTTTATCAAACAATCCCAAGCAGCACAGCAGGGCATTTTGACAAAATCAAAGTTAGATCGCCCTAATTAAGTGAAAAATTACCAATTCTCGACATAAAAAATATCTTAAAGGTCAAATATCGTTTGAAGTCTTGTATATAGGTTGAAAATTACGAAGTTTAAACCTACGAAATGCCTTCAAAGTTCAATGACTTTAAAGTTACACATTAGCTTACAAATGACCAAATTTTTATCAAACATCGACGTAAATTAGGATTGGTCGAACAGATTTTATAACCTATCAGAAGGTCGAATAGACGTAATTTCGCCTTATTTTGCTGGTTGGGAATATTATTGTTTATTTGTCTCATTATTCTGTACATAAAAGTATTAATTAGATACAATTATCGAATAGTGAATTTACGATATTATAGACATGTGAATCTCTTAACGTCTTGGAGTTCTCAGAATCAGTCTTGCTAAGAAACGAAGATAGAAATTGATGGCAAAGGTTACCGGATAAAATCCATAAAAAATGGCGGACGAATGTTGGCATTTCTAGAAAATCCCTAGGATCCATAAATTTATTTCTGTAAGTTGTTAATTTTGTTGCGCGTTAGAGTATGCAGAGGTGCAACATCGTACAGCGCTCAATACAAATGTTACAAAATTTGACAGTTGTTTATCCATGCTAATGCATGTTAACTTTGAGTTAATTATTTTTATTTGTAACAAAATTTATTATATAACGAAATGGCCGAAAAAAAATTAGCTAGATTACATGTACCAACACTGGAGCACGGTAGATACATCTTTCATTATAATAGTTCATATAAACATATAAAGTAAAATATTGATAAATTATCGATTGATATAATTTGTATAACCTGTATGTATTTGTATTTGTATAATTTGTTAACATGCACTGGCATGGATAAACAACTGTCAATCAAATTTTGTAACATTTGGATTGAGCGCTGCACGATGCTGCACCTCTGTATACTCTAACGCGCAATAGAATTAACAACTTACAGAAATAAATTTATGGATCCTAGGGATTTTCTAGAAATGCCAACATT
>NW_017295611.1:29165-30295 GCF_001594075.2 Trachymyrmex cornetzi
TATTGTATAAAAGATCATACAATTTTGTTTTAAAAAAAATGACTTTGAGATATCCAAAAAACTTTCATTTCTAACAAAATATACACTATATTAAGTTTCCTTTGAAGTCATACATCTTTTGTATATAAGGAATTTTCCATATTACGTATTACATTAAAACTTCTCCGAAATGCAAACATTTTTTAAAGGCCTTGATCTTTATATAACCATGAAAAATTAATTTTTCTGAAAATTAATTCTACTATTATTTGTGCCTCATCAAGCTGTACAATTGTTATCTACGGTATTATTTTTTACAATCTAAAATAATAGAGTTTTAGAAGATAAATTAAACTAGGACCTTACATCTTATATGCACCTTACATCTTATGTATGCGTGATCTTTGATTGTCTGTTATTTTAGTGTGGGCTTACCTTTAATTTTCGCTCCAAGATCGTTCCAAACTTCAACTACATTATTTAATATTCATATAAATATAAAAATATAAACATAATACGTAATATATAAAAAAAATGTATACATATACGTGTACACATTTATACGCGTACACGTGTACATGCACAATTGATCAGGACATGAAAACATATTCAGAAATGTCACATTAGGATGCCGAGAGTCGGGCGGAAGATATTTACTTAGATTGAAAAAAACAAGGATGAAAGGCGCCGCGTGTCGCTTACCCCGGATCTACAATAGGGTTTTAAGCCTTAAGCCATAAGAAATGGGCGAATCACAATCGCTTATTCTTCTCGGATTCGACTGTAATTGGTCAGTTTCTTACGGCATAAGGCATAAAACACCTATTGTAGATCCGGACTTACATGTGTTAAGGGGAACGCATCTATAAATATAGTTTGATTTTCATTTGTTCTTTGAATAGCTGTGCAATCCGCAGTCAAAATTCAAGGGAATATTATCTATTAAGAGGACAGAAAATGTCGTTATTGTAACATTTTTACAAGTACACCGTTTTCACACAAGTTATGGACTATCATTTTCAGTCAAAAAATCGTCGCAAGAAACTTTTTCTTCAAACAATTGTATCTTGCACAAAAATTGATGAACAGAAGAAAAGAGAGTTTTGTAGGAAACGTTATAAGCCTTAATTTGATATACTTTATATTTCTTA
>NW_017295611.1:30789-32654 GCF_001594075.2 Trachymyrmex cornetzi
ATAATTAAATTTAAAAATTAAGATCTTGTATTGTGTTTATAACATCTAACTTGACCGAATAATGGAGTTCTTGATATTTATATGCTTAGCATTTACACGGTCGTAATTATTACTTATTTCTTAACGTAAAATCTTAACTTGACAATAAGTACTTTTTACGTAGGTGTAGCTGAATCCGAGATATTTACAAAAACCGTTAAAAAATTAGTTTTGTTTGAAAATAAGAGGAAACATTCTTAAAATCGTATCTCGGAAACTATTGGTCGTACAAGAATAAATAAAAAATGATTTTGTGTGTGTGTGTGTGTGTATAGGGAATTCAGTAATCTTAAATTTTCATAAGAGGTATGTAAAGATAGCCGAATCCAAGATATTTATGAAAAAAGTGCGAAAAATTATTTTTTTCTCAAAATTATTCTTTCACTTTTTACATTTTTTTCCCCCAAAATACAACATTCTTAAAAAAATTCTATCACGAAAAGCATTGATCGTACTGAAAAAAAAAACGAAATTGTAATTTTGGCAGCTCTCTTATTTCTTATAATGACCTTTATTTCGATAAAATCAATACTATCGAGAAATATTTTTGAAGAATCGCATTTTTGATCAGTTTTTTTGAAGCTGGAAAGTTTTCCAAGTAGACTAGCGGTCAAGACTTTTAGTATATGTTGTATAATACGCCATTTCGAACAACTTACCGCAAATAAATCTTTTATAGCAATTTTGTCTCCAAATAATTTAATTTTCCTGGACTATTTAAGGGTATGCTGGAGTTATCAAAATATGATTTATATTCGAATTGATTGAACGGAATAAAAAATCCTTTTACAGGATTAAAGTAGAAGCATAATTAAGAGGCGCGATTTTAGTGTAAAGTCCACTGCAGCATCAATTTCAATAAGGAGATTTTTATACGACTAATGTCCATAATTTGGTCACTCCAGCATCTCCTTAAAGATCTTGCAACATACATGTTATGTGGGTGAATGTCAATATTAATTAATACTGTATGCTATAGCAACAGAAAAATTATATGAACGTAAATACAGTTGGGGCCCATATTCAGAAGACGCTTACAACGATGTTAGCGCGTTAACACACTATATTTTACATTACGCATATTATCGAATTTCAGAGATAAAAGCGCGTTTTGAATACGAACCAGGGTATCCAATAATGACCGCATAATCTCTCGTGGGCAGGTAAAACGAATTAATTGTGAGTCGAAAAGTCCTTTACCATATTGCAATTTTTGCAATTTTTTTTAAGTTAACCAATGAGTAGAGTATTTAAAATCAGGGCATAAAACTTTAAGATATTTTTAAAAGTTTTTTTGAGAAATACCTGCAAGATATTTCATAAAGAACTCTGAAAAATATCATAAAGTTGTGTTACGCGTCGATTTTATCCTCTTATTTGGCAATTTTTAGGAATTAATATCTCGGTTAACTATTGCGAAAATGATAAGAGAAATTCGACTCAGTTTAGTTCGTACCTGCCCACAAGCTTATGCGGATATTATCAGACATCTTGCATGCATACAATTATATACGAGTATTGCACTAGTTTACAGTAAAACATATATTACTTAATTCGCATCGGGTTATATTTTTGAATGATGAAAACGATGCCAAAAAATTTCAGCGTTATAGGTTTCCAACATAATTAAGTTTTAATGTTTAAAAAATGACTTTGTTCTATGACATTTTACATTCTTTTATAAAGAAAGTTAACGTTATCTCGAAATGCTGATTTCAAGTTTTTGCTATATGAATGTATTGTTCACGTCCTATAAAATGCATTTTTTTAAATACATTTTGTAGAAGATGAACAATACATTTATGACTTTTGATTACAATTTCAAG
>NW_017295611.1:33695-34297 GCF_001594075.2 Trachymyrmex cornetzi
CGCCGTGGATACCCACTGCGCAGTCAAAGTGTGACGTCACTCTCGGGGCCAATCAGACCGCCCAAACGAAAACATGGCTCCTGATGCTTGACACGATATTAATGTTCGGTGTTATATACACAATGTCCTGTTCAGTGAAAGGTTGTGACAATTATTTTCGCAAAACAAAATTGCTTAATGGAAACAGTATAAAATATTGTTGTAGAAAATAGATATAAGAATAAGAGAAAAAAGTTAATGAAATTTACAAATAAGAAATCCTTTTCATAACATTTGTATATACGTGTTATTATTATTGTTGACATTTAACTATCCCCACAAAGGGTAACCTTAGGGCCTGCGCATAAGAGAGGAAATATTAGAAATAGATATTAAATATAAGATAATAAATAAATTAAATATAAGATAATAAATTTCATAATAAATTCTTCTATCTTTATTGAGTTTGTAATGTTTACTTATGTTACATTTTGTTACAGGATATTCATTAGTTCTTAAATTATTTCAAAACGTATTTTTCCCTGTAAACTTTAAATCAAAATAAAATATCTGACGAGAATGCTGCTAACATAAGTTGGTTGGAAACAGCAGTTTTAAATTTA
>NW_017295611.1:34544-48471 GCF_001594075.2 Trachymyrmex cornetzi
CCCTCAGGGTTCTCTCTGACTAGACTCACTAGACTCTCATTATAGGGACTCTAATCGGAAGTGACAGATCACGTCATCTGGTCGAACTTGCCACAAACCGCAAGCAATTCGACTATTTTGGACGGTCGACTTCCGCCGTGGCCGGTTTACGCAACAGACGGATAATCAGTCTGCTCATATAAGCATTTTTCGTGCAAGATTTTCAGTGAGAAGAAATGTTGCGCGTTGTAGTGACACGCGTGGCCTCAACAGCGCGCACCGCGATTATGCCGCAGATCTTCGTCGTTGGCACGCAGTGCACCAGAGCTGCCCATGGTGGTCCCAAGGAGACCGACGAGGAATTCGATCAACGATACGTGAATTTTTTCAACCGCAATGATATCGATCACTGGGAGATCCGAAAAGCCATGAACGATCTAGCCGGTAAGTTCGCGTTAATTGTCTCTGTTGACAAATGATCTAAATCTTGGACTGTTAAAATACCTCATACTGATGGTGGTTCTCTTATTGTCGTGGATACAAGAAATAGCGATGTGTGTGTAATACGCGGCTGCTCTTTTCAGTTGCACTTTATTGTGTTTGCCTAAACATAAGGCCTGTTCTTTTTGACTGAGCTTTTGCACCAGTTCATCTTTCTTCCTTTTTTCTCCAGGAGGAAAGAAGAGGAAGAAAGATGAACTGGTGCAAAAGTTCAGCCAAAAAGAACAGTCCTATAGTGTTCTGGTACATACCACCGAATGTCTCTTTAGTTATAAGGCCTGTTTTTTTTGGCTGAACTTTTGCACCAGTTCATCTTTCTTCCTCTCCTTTCCTTCCGAATAGAAAAGGAAGAAAGATGAACTGGTGCAAAAGTTCAGCCAAAAAGAACAGGCCTATAGCTTCTATTAAAAGTCTTATTAAAAACTTCTATTATAAAACTTGTATTAAAATGTAAGTAGGAAGATATCTTGTTCGGTCTGAGCTAGAGCTTACTTAATAATATTTTAGTATTTAGTGAATTTATATACAGAATTGAATGTGTATAATAAATTCATACTGAAATATTAAGTATTAAGGTCTAGCTCCAGATCAAATAAGGCATTTTCCTACTTATTGTTAGTTGTATCATTTACATATCAGTCGTTATGTCATTGATTATTGCTTATATTCAAGTCCTTTAAACTTTTATTAAAATTTATTTGAATTTGAAAGTTATACTTAAAGAATAACTTTTCCATGCATGTACTTGCCTTTCATATTGCTATGAGTGTTTTATTTTTAATCGTTAATTCAAAAAGAAAATTGATTTTCTCTTGAATTATCATTTAAACAATTTACATTGAAAAATTGGACACTGATGATACTCTATTATAAAACAGAAAGAAGTTATTTATTTTTATCATGCAAGCATTTTTTAAATCAGGTAGTCACAGACTATCTTTATTTTATATTGACTTATTATAAATGCATATCCATATGTCAATTGTAAAATAACAATTTATTTTGTTTTGTTTAGGTATGGATCTTGTGCCAGAACCAAAGATCATATGCGCAGCATTGAGAGCTTGCAGAAGATTAAATGACTTTGCCCTTGCCGTAAGGTTCATAGAGTGTATAAAAGATAAAGGTGGCCCACATGCCGCTCAAATCTATCCTTACATTCTTCAAGAAATCAGACCCACCTTGGATGAGCTAGGTATCAATACGCCCGAGGAGTTAGGATATGATAAGCCAGAATTAGCTTATCAATCAGTGTATGAAATGTAATAGACTAAAAATATACTGTATAAATCCTAGTATTTATATATTCATAACTGCTGCCTCAGATGCAAACATTGAGAATAATTTGTCAGTTAAATTGAATTAGATATGTATTTGCATTGCTAGCAGCATGTTGAATAAACAACCACAATTGTAATTAATATCTGTTAATAAAAAATCAAAGCTTAATATTCTATATAAGATATGCCAGAATTTTGAGATTTAATTTTAAAAATGTATAAAGACTGTCGAATTAATCTTTTTTTTTTCTTTTGTGTTTCATCAAATGTGAACAATTGAAATATATATATATAGTAATAAAAAGATACATACATATATATATATATATATATTTATAGAGGTAAAATTAAAAACTACACATGACAACTTATTTACACATATGATGGAGAGATTGGGAGATATACATCAGCAGTCATATACACATATGTCTATAATTATCTAAAGTCGTAATACATATTTTTTTCTTGCTTTTCAAATGACATCCAACTTAATTTATGCTCGGTATGTGCTTTGTTACAAACAACGCGGAGGGAGAAAATATAGTATGTTTATCTTACATGTGAGTACTGATATATTACATCATTAATGCAGTTTTGCCCTGATATTTAAAAAAAAAACGCAACAATTATTACCTAGTCATTATGATACGTTTTTAATAGTATTTACTACTAATTTCAACTACTTTTCCCTATAATGTTATAAAAATCTCTTTAGTATTATTACACATGATTTCAAGGGCAATTTGTTGTTTCAATATTACGATCTTTGGAGTTAAGTATTGCTTTGCAATACGTGTAACATGCTATGCATTATCCAATTTACAATTGAATAACAACTACAACTGAATGGTATCATTATTTTAATCATTCTACATGTAACGTAGATATATAATTTGTAATGTAGATTACGTACAAAAAAAGGTGAAAGAATAGAAGTGCACAATTACAAAACTAGTCAATTCAGATAAAAATAATCCTACAATTTGTCACCGCAACATTGAAACAAGATTGCACGCAAAAAATACACTTTTCGTCACTTTAAATATATTATATAAAAATGAGAGCGATGATTTTAAATACCATGACACAGTTCAATTATTTAGTGTAAAATAGAATCGATTATTTTTGATTACCTTCAAGTAGAATGAAGGACAGTATATATGTGTGTGTTGTGAATCCTGGTTTTTACAATCGCATATCCTCCTCTTTCGAAAATCAATTTACATACATTGTAATTTTCGAAATCAAGAACACATAAAAGTAATCTTTTATACAAATATAATTAAATTTTTTCCTCGTTGGTGAAAATCAAATAACGGCTCGTTATGCTAATCGAAGCAAATATATAGTGCAATATAATTCTCGTAAAATAAGATTATGGACACACGCCTTTCGTTGGTGCGTATTAAATTGCAAACTGTATAGTCTGTATATTATTATGCTTTCTTAGTTATGAAAAAACATACATCTTACATTCTATTTGTACCCGTCAGAAATGCTTAACTCTTTTTTTTTCATTATTTCTACTATCGCGATCCTTTATGTATTTTATATATATAATAGCCTGTTTTTGGCATATCTTGACTATTTAGAAGAAATTCCAAGTGGTCAAGAAACGCTCATGAGAAACGCCCATGTCTGTATTATTATATATATTGTTACACAGTGATAAGAAAGTCATCTTGATAATTTCTTTACCATTCGATCAGACTGAACTTCGAGCTCAAATGTTTGACCATGCAATTTATTTGACTCTATGTATAAGCCTTGTTTATTAATTATTTAGTATAAGGGACTACCCTTCAATGATCTTGACCTTGATATATGTTGTCAAGGTCATGACTCCAAATTACCTTGGACAAATTTTAGCCATTGCTCATTGTTCCTAAAAAAGTTATTAAGAAAAAAAGTTCATCAATAAAACCTAACATTAGTTATGCAGTATAGGGGACTACCTTCCAATGATGACATGTTGTCAAGATCATAACCCCGAGTGACCTTGGACAAATTTTAGCCGTCGCTCGTTGTTCCTTAAAAAGTTAACAAAAAAAATGTTCATCAATAAAATCTAACTTTTGGACGCGACTGCGCTCCGATGAAACAAATTCCCTGCTTTAACAGCGCAAAATATTTTCTTATATAATTTTTCTTCTATGATTTTGTCTCATCAATTTCAACAATAATTCCTTAAAAGTCTCGCAAGACCACTCGAGCAGGACGGACGTGCATCTGGCCTGCTTCGGGTATTGAATCATCTCATTATTTTTTGAAAAGCGTTTCCGGCTTCGACTGTGCTTTGCATTACATTATTATTTTGACAAGACTGGCCAAGCTCACCTCGTTGGCGAAGGCCCGGGCCAATTATATATAGAAGAAAAACAATAATTCCTTCTCCGCCAATTTAATTTTAGTTGTTTATTAACCATTGATTCATCAGCCGAGAAGTCAGATTGTCGTAATTAAACATTTATTAAAGTAGAGAATGTTTAAATAAGTATACAAGTTTTTTGTTTCAAAAATACAAACATTTCACTTTAAAAACACAAATTTTCTGCTTTACCAACAATTGACACTGTTCTCCATTTATGTAGTTTTATCAAGTTATTAAATTACATGAATTACCTCTCTGCAAAAGTTAGTTCAGTCAATTGTGTGTGATGATATATTTAGTTCTTTTTCTAGGAATGTCTGCTTTAGAAACTAATTTTTTACGTTAAAACCACATTTTTTTAATAAACTGTTTTTGTTAACGACTTTTTAACGAACAATGAGCGACGGCTAAAATTTGTTCAAGATCACTCGGAGGCATGACCATGACAATATATGTCAAGGTCAAGGTCATTAGAGGGTAGTCCCTTATACTAAATAATTACTCCTTGTATTTGTCCATAAAAATAAATTTCTTTATAGAAGATTAATTAGGAATATAACAAAAAAAATTGTAGTTTTTCTTGTTTTTACTTTTAGGTATCTGTAGGGAAGCTTTGTGTGCCTTCATTAAATTTAAAAAAAGATCATTCTGTGTCGTTTACAAAACTGAATGAATTATTTCTACTGTCATTGTGGAAGTAATCGAGCTTCCTGATAGATTAATTTATGAAATTAAGTATAAACATTTTCATATAAATTGTTTCTGTAGAAAATATTAACAAATTAATAAAAGAATAAGTCTTTGGTGTGTATTCCCATGTATCAACCTGGCTATAAGACTAGAAAATATGTGCTTAACTCACGCAGTACTGGAAAATACACACAAGTATCGGTGATTTACGATTTTCCAGTAAACAGTGCGATAGATAATTATCTTCGAAAACAGACGCATTCACCTGATACGACAATAGACCTCTTTGAAAATTAATACTACATCCGAAAAATTGGATTGCAAGTGAATACTCTCAAGCGTCTATGATGTATCTCGAGTACAAATATGACTAATCTTAATTCAATCACCTTCACACTCATTCATTCTTATTTTCAAATATAACTGCTGTTCAATGGCGCAATCAGCAAGATACGTTACACAGAACAGTGACTCAAAGAGAAAAAGAAAACACAACACCAATCGTTACTAATTTCTTTCATACATTTATCCCTTCCGTATATCACCGTGATACACTGATAGCATGTACAGATAGTACGGAGCAATTCTTTTAGATTAACTAGATTACACTTAACGTGTTTATTCTGGGCTAGACACAGTTTGTTGTTGTTGACTGTCCTCGTCTTTAACTTCGGCCTGCATGGTCTTTGTCAGAACATTGGCGTCCTTTAACGATATTACTTGAAGAACCTGATGTTCTCCGGCTGCATTTATCATCGTCATGGGGTGACCTTGTATAGTAACAGCCTCGATGGTGGTATCTCCATTTCCTGATTCGACCTTGGGTACTTGAACCATCGGCGTTACCACCTGCATCGTACCATCGCTCTGTATATTAGCCACCATAGTTTGATACATACTGGCAGACACTGGCACTGTGATCACTCCTGAGACTGATACAGGATATCCTGAAACAAACGTATAATAAGCGTTCCATGATCGATCCACAACGAGCCAATTGCGTCTGTATTGCAAACTAGAAAATGATAAAAGAAAATGGTAAACAAATATCTCAGATAAATTATACTCACAATGCGACAACGTCAAGAAGCTGTTTGCAAAGCGCTAAAACCGAACCAATACAGTCTGTGCACGATAAAAAGTGGTGTTGTTCTCACTATGCATTCTTCATTCGACAATTTTAATTTCTATCATAACAATCAATAACTACTAGTTTACGATACAAAAGAACATCCATTGGATTACTAATCCTTAATTTAACGCGTCTTTTATTTTTTCATAACTGGTATGACAAGGTCTGTCAGATCACTGTAATTATTCACAAACGAAAAAAACATCAAAACAAAATTACTCATATGTTATAGAGTGCAAGGTAAATAAAGGATATTGGTTTCTGAAGAATAAGGAAAACAAAAGGAATGAAACAGAGATCTGCGAGACCGCTATGTGCCAGTTGAAATCTGATAAAAGCAAAATCGCATATTGCATAAATATTGAACAATTTAAAGACGCAGAAATAGTACCATTTAATTAGTTAAAGGATGCGCTCAGAAAGAACAGATATACTTGTTATGACCCAATAATTCTTTGGTACGCCTCTTTAACTTAACATAAAATCGAAATACAGTCTATCTAAGAAAATTAAGACGTTTATGAGGGATAGCGAGTGTTTAAGCCGTTTGCAGAAATAAAAACTTCAGATTACACAATTCACATGACGTTTTCGAAAAGCATATAAATGTTAGCACTAATATGTTACTTATTTCAAGCAGCTTAAACACAGGCTGCTAGCACATAATGTATAAAAAATAATGGTACGTCAACAAAAAATACTCTATGTACAGCAAGTTTATTTCTCTTCGTTTAATTAAAGTCAGTAAACCAATCTTCAATAGAGTAAATATAATCGTTACAACAGTTTCTTCCGTCATCGTAATTGCGATAGCGGATTGCTTTAGCAATTGTTGAGTTAAAAATTTTAAGAATCCAATGGCAATATATCCCCTTTGCAGTCACTTGTACGTACATTTATCATTTGTTGTAAAAGTTTCTAGAAGTACTGCAATAATTCTTACATACAAATATTATAATAATAGAATAATATTTTGTACACAAATATTTGTCACGTCCATGTAATCGCTGAACAGTAGTATCTACATGCATATTATATTATAAATAAATGCTGTTATTATCTTACTTAAAATTTTTCAAACTCAAAGTAAAATAACAAATAGTAATGTATGAACATATATAAGCACGTACTTTATATAATTTATACACATTTCGAAATGCAAATATTTGTAATTAATACTTTTACACGATTCTCCGTGTTATACGTTACATATAAGCGCACCATGGATTCTCAAAGAACAAAGTTTCAAATTAAGCTGTGCATAGCTCCATTTATATAAAATTACTCTAGATCTCTATATATACAATACGAGGCAAATACATTAACTAGTCCAGATCCTACTTTGTAATACAAAGTAGCATAAACACATAGAGACATGATTCTTGATTGGAGCATAGCAGACAGCATGCAAAAAAAGATCCGGGACCAATAAAAACGAGTCACTGTTCAAGTAGTTCCTGGCCGGCGACAGTGCAGAGCCTATAAAAAACTGTTTTACCGTGTCCGTCTTCCCCAGTAAGGATGATCTGGCCGTCTTGACCTAACGTCGCTTCTGTGACAGTGTTCAAATCGACGGCCACACTAGCACCTTCTGTGCTACCGGCTACTTCCGCTAGTGCCTGAACATCTCCTTGACTCGTATGGATCTGAATACAATCGAAAATGATGTTATTGTACATGACTTGTATTATACAATATAATATTGGATAAATTTAACAATTTTCCTTTATTTTTTTTTCAAAAATATCAAGACTATTATCACGTTTAGTATTATCTGTAGTATAGGTTCGACGATTTATTATTATTATAATCTGATATTTTATTAATATCTATTGCATTAATTTCTATTTATTATATATTCTTTAAACTGAAAATGATCTAAAAGTATAAAAGCCGTAACATTTCTATTATAAACATTAATCTTTACATGATATTTATAACTCTTTGTTCATACATATACTTCTATCTTGTATTGATTTTACATCTACACATATATTGACCTTTAGTATTTCTGTATGTATTATTTTTGTATGCATATGCATAGAATGATCAAATTCATGTGTCACTGTACATCGATTTAATTGTATTAATACACAGTATATTTAATATATATTTTATATGTATATGTATATTGTAAAATAAATATTGTATTATATCGGATATCACATCGATTTCATTACGTGCCATTTTATAAAAAACGTTTACATTTTCAAAAAGTTTTTAAAAAAAGATCTGTAAAGATTTTTATTTTATTAAATATTTGTATTTTTTAAGAAAACTTACAGTAGCAACTCCTTGAACTTGAGCTGTTGTACCATCCGGTAATGTAATAATCGGTGTGCTAGGATCCACCTGTATGATAGAAACTGTTCCATCTGGATTGGTTATTGTCTGCAATACAGTTGTTGGATATTGGGCTGTCATCTGTTAAACAATTGTAAGTCAGAGGTAAGTGAACTATGTACACATGACATCATGGCTGCATCTCAAAACTCCATGGACTGTCATTTTATGAAAATCTTAGGAAAATTAAAACAATAAAAAGAACAAAATATACCAAAAGAAAAGATAATCATAAAAAAATAATTATGATTTTTCAATTCCAAATTTTCGAACATTGTCTCAAATTCTTGATAAAGTAATTATAACTGTATAGCATGTTAATTTGTACTTAAAAATGACAGTGAATAATGCTCTTGAATGCAGCTCTAAATCGAGGAACATTGTAATAATAATTATAATATGAATTCTCTAACTAGAATTTTAATTTTTTAATGTAAATGACTTCGATTTATAAATGTTTCATTACTAAATACAGATTATACAAATATTAATACATTTTAATATATTTTAATATATATCCAATTCTAAAATCTAATATATGGTATAATGAAAAAAAAAATTTAACTCAAATAAGGGAAACCAAACACATCAGTAGAAACGACTTTGTAAAGAATATTTTAGATTAAAATTTTAGATTCTTTTTTTTATATAATGCGAACTGTAGGAATAAATGAAAATCGGGCTTTTGCATATTGGAAAGTTTGAAACAAGAAAGAAAAATTGTTAATATTTTTCTAAATATTAAAATAAAAAAAAATTATTTAGTAAATAGGGATCCAAAATTTATATTGTTTCATCCTAGATCTGTTTAAAAAATTCCATTTTTTTTTAATATAAACTCCATCCACTCCCACCTGAGTGGCAGTGGCAAGAGCTGTGGGAGACGCGGCAATGATTTGAGCTGGCGAAGAGTTTCCCTTAGATGAATCCGCGCTGTTGAGACGAACAACTCCCACCGTCTGTTGCTGTTGCGACTGTCCTCCATTTTGTGTTTGGCTCGATGATGGATGCGACGAGGAATGAGGCGTCGCTTGTTGTATTAAAGTATTAGATTTTTCGTCATCTTCGCTAAACGCCGGTAGAAGATCTTCTCTTCCGTGATATTTGTAACAATTTATTACGATTTGCCGTAACGCATGAGTCCAGGAGATCTGTAATGGATTGCACTGTCCCAATTCATACGTTTAACATCCAATTAATAAATTCTTGGAATAGATTATTCGATCAAGTATTTTATATTCATTATATCTTTTATCAAATACACAGAACAGTAAAAGATGATTTATTTTTTGTACATACATATATTTCCAAAAATTTAATTTTTTTTCTCGGTAGTTTATATTTTTAATATTTTAAAATAATGATGTTGTATAATAATGAAACAAATGTACAACTATTTAAAGATATTTTGGTATTGGAACACAATAATACAACAAAGAAAAAATTAAAAATTAAAAATATTCTTATCGAATTTACGTACTTTTTGTTTTTCGTCTTCCGTTCGTGCATCCATTCGGACATTAGCCCAAGGCAATTCCTTGGGCCACCAAGGAGGTCGCGTACTATCTCTTCCCCAGCCAGGTTTACCTCTGCCTGTAGAATACTTTAACATTAACGGGATGAACGCTCTAAGTTGCGCCTGTGTCATCTTCTCGACCGGAGTTGGTATACCGTCGATTATAAGCGGTGGTAATTCGAATAATGATGGATCATCCTGCACGGGCGGCGGCGCTTGTTGCGCAAGTGCGTTCTCTAGTTCCTCCATGATAACGGTCCTTAGATTTTTAACTACATCCTCTAAGGGCTTTGCTCCAAAGACTTTGTAACTACTATTTGGTTTACCTGGTGTAGCCACTAATACTACTGCTTGTTGTCCAACTCGGGTAGCAAATTCGTCAATAGTTTGCTGCAAATAGTCCGATATTGTAAAATTCTAAAATATACTACCTAACGTACTGAAATAAATATATACGCGAAAATACAAGAATGCAAGTAATAATAAAAATACGATATTAATAAATTATAAGAAAATTTAAATCAAAAGAATATAAAAAATACTTGTAAGAGCCAATATTACAATACCATGGATATACACATGTCAGTCATACATATCAGTATGTGTATATCATGTCTATATACATGTATATTTACATAACAAGTCAAAGTGTAACTCAGTAAATATATACACTTAGGGCCGATTGTTCTACCTTTTGGTAAATTTTACCTGTTGGGTAAGTAGCAAGATTATTTAATCACGTGCGCGGATTACTAGATTTTCTCACAGGTAAAATTTACCAAAAGGTGGAACAAACGGTCCTTACTATAGCCTGTTGTAGTCAATGTATACATTTACCAAAGTTAGCACTCTGACTGTGACATACCTATATATAAATTTGTTCTCGTATGACAATATAAACGTGTTTTGATCTTCAATTTGGCTTATTCTTATAATATAATTCTAAAAACTGCATAAAATATGAAGCATAATAATCAAATTTGATAAGAACTGTCATACAGAATTGAGTACCAAAAAACAAACATAAGACACAGATAGTTTGCACAGTTCTTACTAAATTTGATTACTGCATTTCATTCATATTTTATGTCACTTTTACTATATTATTTTTATTTTTATTATGTATATTTGAATTTTATATACTGAGGAACCAAATTGTGGGTCGAAATGTTTCTGTAATTGTAATATGAGAATAAGTTTATACACACACATGTCCTTCCAGTGTTGGCTTCATAGATATTTTTAATATTCTTTTGATTTATATTCTCAGAGCCTAAATTATTCACGTAGGAGAGTTTCACTTACTCTAAGCTTTCTTAAAAGCCTGTTTTGTTGTCTCTTTCTGATACTGGGATTAGTTTCAAAACTGTGAGGTCGTTTTCGCTTCTTGGCTGACACAATGGCAGCTGCAGCAGCGACGCCTACAGGACCTAAAGATTTTTTAATGCAAAAGAAATATTTCAATTGTTTCATAATATTTCTTGATATGCCAATATAAAGAATCAAAATAAAAAAAGTTTTATAAATATTTTCAAATTCTCATTAACATAAACATTTATTTACAAAAAAAGAAAAAAGTGAAAAAACTTTCGATACTGAAATAAAAATTAAAAACAAAATAAGCTGATGAGAATGCAGCGCAACATTTAATGCGCTAATTGATAATATAACGCGTCCTATATTTATTGTTATTCTTATATTTATTTCGTTTATTTATTATCTTCACGTTTTGCATTACTGTGTGAATAATTTTTATACAAATTAAACAAAGTCATGACTTATTTCGAGTTTATAATTAGACTGACTTTAAATTAATACAATTAACATAAGAATGTAAATACTATATAATAATCTAAATACAATTAATAAAATAATATAAAATTACAAACGTTTCGACTTACAAAGCCTTCTTCAGAGTATATATATATATATATATATATATAAAGCAAAAATACATTATTAAATTAACAAACCAATTAGATGGCGCATATAATAAAATATATATATAAAAAAACCATCATTGGTAATGTGTCAATTCATATAAAATTCGAATGTTAAAATATGTTAAGACAGTTACATAAAATAAGAAGAATAAAATACTTCGATCAAAGGTAGATGTTAACATGATGTCCTCCGATAAAAATAATTTTGCCAAATTCCTCGGTTGAAAACAAGAATCCAGTTTATCGCAAACTTGAATCAATCAATTTGAGAATTCAATTGTTACGAATATTTTATGATATTCTGTAGAACGGGAAAAAATATTAAAATAATATAATTAGTGTAAATGAAAAATACAGAATCAAATCATAATTGGAGATCTGGTCCGAATATATTAAAATTAGAAGTTGTCTGTTACTCGTTCGAAAATTGACTGATGTGATACACAGGTAAAAAGTAAGATAATAAAATCAAATGTAAAAACAAGTCTGTTCAAAACTGTGACAACTTATGTTTACGTATGTGTCGTATATCGTCCAATATGTTAAAACAAGAGGTGTCCAATAACTCAGTATCTTTCATTAAATTTAAACCGTTTTTTTTTGTTCTTTAATACAAATTATTTCAGAAATATTTCTTTTGCGATAATTCTTTTCAAAATCAAGTATACTAACTTTTTCCCAATTAAAATTATGATTAAAATTCTTAATTACAGTATTTTATATAAATTAACGTGAGTTATATAAATTAACGTAGAATATCATAAAATATTCGTAACAATTGAACTCTCAAATCGATTGATTCAAGTCTGCGATAAACTGGATTCCTGTTTTCAACCGAGGAATTTGGCAAAATTATTTTTATCGGAGAACATGTTAATCTACTTTTGACTTAAGTATTTCATTCTTCTTATTTTATGTAACCGTCTTAACACATTTTGACATTCAAATTTTGTATGAATTGACGCATTATCACTGATAGTTTTTTTTTTATTATTTCATTATATGCGCTATCTAATTGATTCGTTAATTTAATAATGTATTTTTGCTTTATACACTGAAGAAGGCTTTGTAAGTCGAAACGTTTGTAATTTTATATTATTTTATTAATTGTATTTAGATTATTATATAGTATTTACATTCTTATGTTAATTGTATTAATTTAAAGTCAGTCTAATTATAAGCTCGAAATAAGCCACGACTTTGTTTAATTTGTTTTGAAAATATACGAACATTTTTTCTCTCTAATTTTTATACGATTCGAACGACCACTTTTCAGCATATGCCTCGTTTTCGACACGTTATTCGACATTACCATTTTATCTCTGATACTCGATTAACACCCATTTCTATCAATGTAGTTTAATTTTAATCTCAGTAAAATTAGAAAAAGATAAAGAATTGAATCAAGATTAAAGTTATTCTACATTGGTAGAATCGGGCATAAGTCAGTTATAATTTTATTATTTGACACTTATTCTGACTATATTACTGTAGACTTTTACATTTATATCGAAGTTTTCTTTGTTCACGCTCTTGAACTCTTCAGATAAATTGTGTTTTGTTGGTCATCAGTTCAATTCGATTTATAATAATAAATTTGTGTTGCAAATTTAAATAAATCACAGGCTATATATTTGCCTCGTCTTTAGTTTGCTTTATATTACTTTCTAACCGCAGTGAAGAATTCTACCTTTGGAATTGGTAATTGATTAATGATCCATCTTCTATTCGAAAGTGAAATTAAATAGTATTAATTTTTATTTTCGATGACAATGATTTCAGGCGTACTGAAACATCCAACGAATTTAATTATGTTAACTAAAATGTGTTATGCACATTACCAATTTGCGCACAATAGAAAACTAATAATAAGTACCGCGTCGCATTCTCATTATCCCATTTTGCTTTTCATTTTTCTTTATTTATATTTGATTTATTTATACAGCAAAAAATTTTATGACATTGGCATACCAAAAATGTAATTGTATTTCCAATACAAACAAAACAAAGATGCGTAAGCAACAATGAAAAATGAAATATGATTAAAATCAAAATTTATTCAAGAAATATAAACATAAATGATTGAATAATTATGATATTTATTGTGATATTACATTGACCTCCAAATAACCACATTAAACAAAAAAAACTTCTATATATATATATATATAT
>NW_017295611.1:48497-50705 GCF_001594075.2 Trachymyrmex cornetzi
TATATATATATATATACATATATATCTGTTTAAGAAAATACCAAGAAAATATAAAACATAAAAAACTAGAAAATTTTTTAGAAATATAATAGAATCTGAATGTAAGATACATTTCATCTATTTTAGATAAAAATACAAAAAAATATTGGACTGTATTCATTGTTAAAAATTGAAAAACATTTTACCTACTTAAATTATTTCATTTTTGTGTAACTGAAAAAAATTAAATGTCATTTTTATAATATTCTAATTTTGCCATTATTATAATAAATAAATCTTCATTTGAATAAGAAAGCGTAATTCAAGGCAATATTCTGATTTTTAACTTTTATGATAAAATTTTGTATTAATTGTATGAATACAATCCGTTGTGTTGAACACTAATAACATAAAACAAGTAAACACACAAACACGACAAAATGCACAATAACAAAGAGTCGAATTATTAATGCATAAATCGTAGATGAAAATATTCATTAGTAAAGCAAAAAAATATATATTATCATGCTAGTCTATATATAGTGAAAATTATAATTTTTATTTAAAAAGTTTTCATAAATATTATCGTAAAATTATTTTGCAAATAATGCTATTCAAATACAAATTATATATATATATATATATATACAGGGTGTCCCGACCTTTTTTGCCAATCACTTTTATGTAGATAGAGCGGACTAAATTGAATCGAAAAGTCCTATACCATTTTGCAATTTTCGCAATAGCTAACAAGATATTAATTACCAAAAATTGCAAAATATTGTGGTCTTGAATAATTTTTTACTCAAATACTATCAACTTTACAGAAAAACTGCAAGAGACAAAAATTATTTATTTTCTTCTCATACTCTTGCAGTTTTTCTGTGAAGTTGATAGTATTTGAGTAAAAAATTATTCAAGACCACAATATTTTGCAATTTTTGGTAATTAATATCTTGTTAATAAAGTGTTTTCTGTGCATCCGAACAGCTGATGGGCTTTTTTATTATTTTTTAATAATAGATTCTTTCGAGTCTCGTTTTATATATTGTATGTATTTCAATTTAATTATGTTAGACTAATATAAATTCAGATTAATAAATAATGAAAATTATCTTTAATAATAGAGACATACAAAGATTGCACAAATGTACAATATAATTTTAATAAGTCATTTTATATTATATACAGCATATATTTTTTTGTATAGCTACATTTATAAATATACATATATATATATATATATATATATATATATATATAATATATATATATATTTATTTATGTAAAGCATCAAATTCTCTTACTTGAAATTTAGTGTTCTTGCAGGAAGTTTAGCCATAATGCTAAATAACACTCTTGGAGAAAGATAATGCATCCTGCATATTTTGGTTGATCCATAAATAAAGGTGGTTAGGTAATAAACAAAAATGAAAAAGCGAAAAAAAATGGGAAATCACCATTAATGTGTTTGATTTGCCAACCTGCTGCGGCTAGTTGAGCTGTAACATCGTCATCCATTGCAGCTGTAAGCAGATCTCCTTCCTCATAGGTTTCGGATCCGCTACTGGGATCATCGTCGTCATCGTCTGAAAGCCTACGCATCGTGCTAGTCTCCGCATCTTGCATAGACACCATCTTTACCTGTTTGTTAGCCGTTTTGGTATCTTGAATATTGTAATCACACCGTAGAAAGTTGTGATGTCGTCAATTTGGCAGTTTCAGTTCTTCTTCACATCACCTTAGCCTGAAATGACAAAGTACCTTTACATGAAAGTTCTTTAATGAGGTTCCTGTAGTGTACACTTGTCATTAAAATAATTCAGAAATACTGGAAGTGTAAAAGATGAATCAAAACACTTGAGATTCATTGAGCGTACTATTATATTATTCTTAACATTTTCCACATGTTTACATCGCTTGCCGGAAACTGAAGAGCAAAAAAAAAGGCAAAAAGCACATGTTTCCTTTCCGGAGTAAGGGGAAAGGAAAAAAAACGCAGAGGTAAATTAGGGTATATACATTTCGCACAATTGAGCTGCAAGCTATGAGCTGCAAACGGCAGCGTGTACCAGCAGGCGACGGATGAAAGACTTCCGCGTCTCGCACGCATATTTCTTCTGATGGACGAGTTAACGCGCGAATATCCACGCAGATATAAAAGAGTGTGGCGGAAGGAGACGACGGCGACGGTGAGGGCAACGATAAAGGTGGTGGTGGTGGTGGCCG
>NW_017295611.1:51081-68821 GCF_001594075.2 Trachymyrmex cornetzi
GCCGATGGAGCAGGCCCAGTGAAAATCGCGAGTTGCGTACGCACCTTGGTGTTCCCGCGGAGTGGATTCAAGGGAGGGCTTAGGGCTCTTTGCGTCTGCGGGGAGGCGACCTGGCGATCGCCTCGGCTACGCTCTCGCACCACGCCCCGCGCACGCGGTCGCGCCCGCGCTTATCATCACCGTCACCGTGGCCGGTCCTGCGCCGGCGAACGCGAGGCCACTTGCCGACTTGCCTTTACCTCAGGACGCGTGACGCGCGACAACGACAACGATAGCCGCCATGGCCGGTATTCGGCGGCGAGCGTATCGATCGGCACCGAGCGGGCCTCCATCACCACCACCACAACAAAACGCGGACACGGTACCGGCCATCTTGGGCGAGTCTGCGCGATGCAGGCCCACCCGAGCAGACGATGCGAAATTGCATGGATTTCGCGGACGGCGAGGACGTCGCGCGCGCCCGATCCCGATCGCCGATCATCCGTGTGCCAACTTTCCAAGCCTACCGCGCCAGCACTCACCGTTTCCCCGTTGAAATCCACCGAACGACAGCAGCGATCCGGGAGAACGCCAACGCCATGTACATATATACAAGCTTGGTATAGCGCGATTGGCGGGAATCGCTTGGGCACGCGTCATGGCGGACCGCGTATCTACGTCGCCATTGGTCTGAGGGACACGTGACTGCCTGTGCCGTTCTCGGCTCGGCTCGGCGCGGCGCGGCGCAGCACGACCGACGACGTAATGTAATCGTAACGTCGCCTGTCCTGTCGGATCGGACGACCATAACCTACCTGTTCTCACATTACGCATTCTTCTCGACTACACCTTTCTTCCGCGACCTTCCTCGGGGCTCGGATCTCTCGATTTCTGGCTAATTGGCTACATCCGGCGTCGCTCGTCTCGCCCTCGACAATCGTCCGATTGTTTCCGCCGCGCGAAAATACACCTCGCAAATGTCAGCGCCACGTTCGTTCACGTACGCACTGTTCTCTAACATATTTTTGCCATCTCACGTTGAAAAGAGATTTTCCAACTTTGATTATTTACCGTGCAAGTTTTGAGCTATAAGCCAAGGGCTTTGACCCTCTGATTAATTTCATCAATAATTTATCAAGTAGAAATCTCTATGTTAAACAATAGAATTAATTTTTTAACAATAAATTAAATCGGAGCACATTGTAAACGTGGTGCTTTCCAGTAAGCGTAACACAGTGATCTTTGTTTAGCATTGCCAAATAACAAGTTTTTTCTGTCAAAAAGTAATTCGCTACTTTTTAAGACTGTTACAAGTTACTAATTCTAAACAGTTACAGTTATTGTAGGAAGTAACGAGTAGTTATTTTTTCTGTTAATCTTTGTAATTATTTGCATTTCTATTTTAAATACAAGAATCTTACGTTTTTGATATTACTAAATCATTTTACAAATCTTAAAAGAAAGACATGCTCGTATATGCAAATCAACTTGAGATGGTAAAGGCCAAGAGCTAAAGAAATAGTACAAGATGTTTAAATTAATAAATAATAATGAGAGTTTACTGTATGTTAGAAAATTGAAATGGTATGTCTCGACACCGAGTCTTCATTCATAAATTTTTTTTATTTAGCATTCGGTCATATATGTGTTACAAATTAATATATATAATTAGAACCAAAGTTATGAGATTAATGTTGAAATATATCCTCGTATTAAAAGACCTTCAGTTTAATTCTTAATATAGACATTTACAATGTACGATGATTATCGAGGATAATCAAATACAAGAAATAGTCACAAATTTGTTCCCTGAGCATCCACTTTATTTTGGTCAGCCAATATGTTGACGAATAAGTTTAAAATATTTAAAAAGTATTACTTCATTATAGTTACAGTTACGAAAAAAATGTAACTACTTAAATGTTTAAAAGTATTACTACCTTACCGAAAATTGTGGTTTTTTTTTCAGTAATTAGCAAAACTAATTATAAAAAGATATATACATTGTTTTATAAGGTGAGCTTATTCTTATGAAAAAATACTCGATAATTACACACATATATTTTCTTATATAATTTAAATTATAGCAAAGAATAATTCATGATTCATACCTACATATTCTTTGCTTTAATTAATTAAAAACACAAATTTGCTTATATAATTTAAATTATACATACTCTCTGTTTTAATTAATTTAAATTATTGCATAATCATAAGTTTCAGAATCGGATCTCTTGTATTCCGAGACCTCGGTGGTCTAATGGCTTAGGACGCTCGTACGGAATACAAGAGATCCGGGTTCAAGTCTCGGCCAAGGTAATATTTTTCGCAATAAATTTATTTAAGGTTTTCAGCACATTGTCAATGTAATTTAACTTGTGATATTATTGCAGTAGTTTAATTGCGTTAGATAAAGTTCGGAAAAATTTCGGCGCGCAGTTTGAATAACTACAAAAATATGATATATATTATAGGATATAGATAATTCACTGGGAATTATTTAGGCAAAAAAGATCTAGCTTTGACCGTCATAGGCCTGAATATGTTTATACTTAGTGTTTAATTTTGTTAATTATTGAATAAAAAACCGTGATTTTTAGATAATACTTTTGAACTTACTGAGTCTTTGAATTTACTGAGTCTTTGCTAATCTTTGTAAAATTTCCATTTTTAGTATATTATATTCGTCAATTCAGTAAAGCGAAAAATTTGGGTAATAACTGAATGTATTTAATCAATATAAAATTGATATTTAAAATTTTAAACAAATGCAGTAGGTACAATTGTTGAGTTTTTCCTACAAGAATAAGCTCCTCTCTTAAAACACTGTATACATGTTTTTTTATGACTAATTTTGTGAATCACTGAAAATACCGCGGTTTTTGGTAACTGAAAAATGTATTAAAAATTTACATAGAAATATTATTAAGCAAAATCCAGTTTAGATTGTATTTGGTGCTTCTTCTTTGTATTATTTTTTTATTTAATATGTTTCTTTGACATTATATCTGACGTGATGCAAAGCTGCATACATTCAATAATAAATATTTCCTGGAGTTCATGTAGAAATTTGCTAAATATGTTACTGCTTTCATTCTGCAAATAAGCGCACTATTTGTTAAGGACATATTACACATATTTTTTAATAAAATGAAAAAAATGAAAAGATTTTCCTGTATTTTATTTAATGCATTTGAAAGTAAAACAATTTGGCAACAATTTAGAACTTAAAACAAAAATTATTTCATTAAGAAGTTAACATATTTTTAAGTAATAATTAAGATGAAAAGAAAAAATTTTCATTTAACTATAAAATTGTATTGTTAAATATAAAAATTTACATATATTATTAAACTGTTTTTACATATAATATTAAACTGTTTTATATATGCATAACTTATTTTTATGCAGAAAGTATAAATTTTCAATTCCAGTCACTTTTTGTAGAGATTATTCATCTGATACATTTTTGACTTTCCACGATGTTTTTGGTTTTCTATTTTTTTACTTTTAATCCTTATTGCATGTAATATATGAATAAATATCCATATCAAATAATCTTTGTTATTGAAATTGTTTAAAAAATATATCATCAATAATTTTGTAAATGAAATTTTTTTACTACATTGGTTTATATAAATTAAAAATTCTTTCGAGATTAAACCTATATCATTTTTTAAATGTTTTATATTCAAGTATTAAAAGCTATTTGAATCTCATTTAAAAAAATTTGTATTCTTTTCACAATTTATAATAAAACTACATTTATTTATCTATATTCTAAGATGTACAAAAAAAGATAGTATAGGAAAAAGAAGTCCATCACAGGCACACTACTACAATGCTGAATTATTTCATAGTCGTGCTTTCTAAAACCATTATAGAAAATACATTTTGTCCCTATTTTGTTTTTACAATTGTTACATCTACAGTATAAAAGTAGTATTAACTAAATACAATAATGTTGTAAAATGATATAAGCAGCTCTTTACATATCACATCTGAGGCAGAGATAAATTGGAAACTATGATGAATTTTACATCACGCTAGTTACCAATCGAGATTTGGATCTAAATCTTGTGAAAGCTTTAACGTTTTTCTTTTCACATCAAATAAAAACAAGAATACACTACAATACAAATTTCTTTGAATCATTTTAATATCACGAGATTCTTTCTCTACGAACGCATAGACCTTTGTTTCTCGGTACAATTCAGGATATATATGTAAACACAATCTGCCGTAATTCCATCTAGTGATTTTAGAATAACGTCGCTTTCTAAAGGATTCAGTTGGTACGAATAATAATAACGTTGAAGAGATATTTCATTAGTCTCTAAGCCCATGGCTTGCTTTTGTGACAAAACTTTCCGTACCAGCCAGCTTCACAGAGGCATGTGTCGTTTGATTGACAAGTTCCATGTTTACACGGCTTGCTACATGTTGAACGTTGTGACGTTATATGTGTGGTTGCAATTTCGCAGTGATTGCCTTTATATTCGTTTGAACATCTGCAGATGTTAGTGCCCTTGCATTTACCTCCATTGAGACAAGGAATAACGCATTTGGCTGAAAAGATAAAAAACATAATAAAGATTTTGAAATGTTCTTTGAGACCCGTTGTTTGTACTCACAAAATTCGCAGCGCAAGCCGAAATAGCCTTTTGGACATTCACAGATATCCTTTTGAATACACTTTCCTCCGTTCAAACATTTTTCTGTGCAGATACCTGTGCAGAAATTGTTTGGCATAGTTAGTCTTCATAAGTAGTGATAGAAACCTAACTTTTTGAAACTTTATACAGAAAAATGTTGGTTATCAGAGGAGTGGATATACGACTGGCCAGCACATTAACTGCCAGGAGTTCATCTGGAAAAGTACTAGACTCCATAATAAGAGTCGATCATGCCGGCGAATTAGGAGCTGACAGAATATACGCCGGACAAATGGCCGTACTAGGTATAGTTGCCCGATTTCATAATGTATGGTTGTAGATATAGATTAGAATTCTAATGGTTTTCTGCGAAACCGCAGGCAGAACGACGGTCGGACCGACTATACAGCACATGTGGGATCAAGAGAAGCGACACCGCGCCAAATTCGAAGAATTGATTCGCAAGTACCGAGTCAGACCCACCGTCCTCACCCCGCTGTGGAATATCGCCGGGTTCGCTTTGGGTGCCGGTACTGCTCTCATGGGCGAGAAAGCAGCGATGGCGTGCACTGTGGCAGTGGAGACTGTGATCGTCGAGCATTACAACGATCAATTACGTATGTTGATGGAGAATGGTGACAATGTGGACAAAGAAATACTCGAAACCATCAAGAAATTCCGAGATGAAGAGCAGGAGCATCATGATACGGGCCTAGATCACGGCGCCGAGCAAGCACCGTTTTACCAAGCTCTAATAAATGTGATCAAATGCGGCTGTAAAACAGCTATTTCGATTTCCAAAGTGATATGAACGCATTTGCAAGTGTTCAAGATTGAACGTTAAAGATGTAAAAAAACATAACAATTGTTACTTGTAAATAATGTTGTAATTTATATAATAATAGTAAATTTATATAATATAGTAAATTATACTTTGAATTTATACGTAAGGAATTAACCTAATAATATTCGGGATACCCCGAATTTAATAGAGCATTTTTAAATCACTAATTTTTTTATGAATTGCAATATTCTATGGAAATTTTATTTTTGTGAACTTATGGAGTAATTAAAAGATGCAATTTAAATTAAGTAGAAATAAATAAAAACACTATCATGTAATCACTTTTCAAATGAATCTTCATGAATTATGTAATATATGTACCAATTAAATTAATTTGTATAACCAATATATGTATAAGGAAGAAAATTCTAAAAATGAGATCCACTCGAAAAAAATAAAAATTTTTATTTTCTAATTGAATTTTTAATTAAATTTTATTAAGATGTGTACCAAAAAAAATAAAGTTTACCATTAGTTTATTTCTTCACATAATCTTTCAATAGACACAATTAAAACATTTGTTCCATTTTACAACATTTCAAGATATCTTTTGCATAAACATTTGTATCTAAATTGCTAAACTAGTTTTACGTCTCGTTTTCCACTTTTTGATCTGATATAAAATGTTTTCCCGATAATGGTATTTAACTTTCTACGAAGATAGAAATCTGAAGGTATGCGAGATTAGGCAAATAAACGTGCGTTTTTAGACGTAAAGGAACTACTTGTCAACTTTATTCACAAAAATGAGATAATGCTGGGTCTTATACCATTTAAAATATTCAAACTTTGCGAAAAGTTTGTGACAGACTATTCATCGAAAATCTGTTGTAATACTCATACTTTTGTATGGCAATACAGCTTTACACAGCTATAGGAAATGAATACTATAGGAAAGCTTTTAAAATTTTTACATAGAAATTTGAATTCAAGTTGTATTGGATCAAGAAGTGAAACACAAAACTGATTCGGCAACTTGAATACAAATTTCTATGCAAAAATTTTCTTGAAATTAGACGTAATACGTGCTTGGACAAACGCTCGAATCTATTGAGAGATATGAAGAAATAAGTTAATATTAAATTTAAAATTTACTTTATCACATATATTTCGAAAATTCAAATGCAATTAAAAAAATGTTTGTTATCTCTTTTAAGCGAACTCTACTTTTTTCCGTCGTATATTTATGTAATTTATTATACCTCCTTCGCAGTAAGGACCCTGATATCCTGGCGGGCACGAACATACGCCTGGCGCCGTACAGTTACCACCATTCATACAATTCGGATAACAAAGCGCTGTTTTACAATTAGGACCTAAGTAACCATCTGGGCAGGGACCAGGATTAGGCTCTGCAAAAATAAAATCTAGTTAAAAAATGGAATATTATCATGATGTCTGTAAATACACTGTTAAAAATGTCATGAAATTTAATGTACTTTTAAGTTACATAAATTAAATTAAATTTTATGACTACATTAAATTTTATGTATCTGTAACTGAAAAGTATATTTGTGTACATGTACATGAAATTTAGTGCACGTTTCATAAAATTTTACGAAGTTTAGTACATTTTTTATTAAATTTTATGTAGATTTGTATAAAATTTAATGTAAGTAAACGTTAAATTTATAAGTTATTTGTAACTTTATTTTCATTGACAACACATTAAACACATTACACGTGTAATGGAAGCAAATTTCAAGCAGGCACATTAAAAATGTTTAATGTGTTGTCAATGAAAATGAAGTTACAAATAACTTAAATTTAACGTTTACTTAGTTAAATTTTATACAAATCTACATAAAATTTAATAAAAAATGTACTAAACTTCGTAAAATTTTATGAAACGTGCACTAAATTTCATGTACATGTATACAAATATACTTTTCAGTTACAGATATATAAAATTTAATGTAGTCATAAAATTTAATTTAATTTATGTAACTTAAAAGTACATTAAATTTCATGACGTTTTTAACAGTGTACATTACATACATACACAAATATGAACACACACATATTTAATAATTATTTTTATACGATTAAAAACGAAAAATATTTTGATAACAGAACCGAACACGATCTCGCGATTCAGTAGAATATCGTTTGGAAAACATTCTAATTAATTTCAGGAAAGAGCGGCACGCTCACTCGTGCTTGGCGCCCTACAATCGGTTACTCCAATAAGATATTCTTCTAACGCAATCTCATGCAGATTTAATCGTGCATTCCTTTTCAAAAACTTTAGGATTAACCATGAAATTGAATACAATATATTATATTTTCATCTTATTTTATATCATAAAAAGAGAATATGTTTTAGTCTATATAATATAACATTTTTTTAATATTTAATAAATATATATATCTTCAGCAAAAAGATCGTTAAAAAATTTAAAAAACAGAACTGCCAAAATAAAACTTAATAGTGTATAAATTCATAAAAAAAATATAACGACAATTAATATACAATAACTGTAATCTATAGTCAATTTTGTTATACATCTCGTAATATTTTTTTTCTCGTTTATCTCATTTTTATGGCACATACAAGCCGTGGATTTCTTTCGATTGAATATTACTTATTGAAAGAGGAAACTTTGATGAGAAATATACATATTTAATTATTTCACATTGCACATTCGACCTGCTATGTCACGAATTATCATTGATGTATTATCGCAGAAGCGATTGTAACGAAACGTTCGAGAGCATCGTATTCTGTTACCTCTATCTGAATTCGAGAAGATGAAAACAATTATATGTTACGTGAATCGTTATTTGCTATCTTCTCATTCTCGTGATTTATACACTACTCAACAAAATTAAAGGATTACTTGTTCCATCCTGCAAAAATAGGTAAACTTCAAGATAGAATAACTTCGTCAAAAATCATCGTATCGAGATTTTTAAAAAAGCATTCTAAAGCTTGAAATCTCTACTTTTCAAACCTATACTTTAAAAAACCGTATTACTCATATTTCATAAAGTTACACAGACATAAATGAAGATGCATTAGATCTCAACATTTTTTACGAAATTTGCGAAGTTCTACGGAGCCAAGTAAAAATTGTACACAAATGCGGTTTACATGTTTCGAAAGAGTGAATCTTTACCTTCAATTTCTTTTTTTATGAAGCTTCGTACGATTTTTTTTCATCGAGTTATTCAACGTTGAAGCAAAAACGACCCTTTTTATTCAATGTTGAATAACTCGGTGAAAAAAAATCGTACAGAGGTCTATAAAAAAGCAAATTTGAAGATAAAGATTTACGCTTTCGATTGCTGTAAACCGCATTTTTGTGTGATCTTTACTTCACGCCATAGACATTTGTAAAATTTGTACAAAATTTTCACATATGACGGGTATCCATTTGTGTCCGTATAGCTCCATAAAGGATCAGTCGGATTGAAATACCAATTACCGATTTCGAAAGTAAAGATTTCAACCTTTAAAATGCTTTTTTTAAAATTTTGTTACGATCATTATTTATGAAGTCATTCTATCTTGAAGTTAAAGGATCATTTAGAATTAGCTTCAAAAAGGTCAGAATCAAGGTTTACGTATCTCTGCGAAAAATGATAACAAAGTAATGTTTGAAATAAGCGTTTTAAAGCTTAAAACTAACTTCTGAATGCTTTAAATCATTTTTGTATGCAAAAACTTTATTATAAGTCATTATCTTTAATTTGCTTTTTTTATTCAACATTGAATAAAAACGACCCTTTTTGCTTCGACGTTGAATAACTCGGAAAAAAAATCGTACGAAGCTTCATAAAAAAATTAATTGAAGGTAAAGATTCACTCTTTCGAAAGATGTAAACCGCATTTGTGTACAATTTTTACTTGGCTCCGTGGAATTTCGCAAATTTCATAAAAAATTTTGAGATCTGATGCATCTTCATTTATGTTTGTGTAACTTTATGAAATATGAGTACTACGGTTTTTTAAAGTACAGGTTTGAAAAGTAGAGGTTTCAAGCTTTAGAATGCTTTTTCAAAAATCTCGATACGATGATTTTTGACGAAGTTATTCTATCTCGAAATTTACCTATTTTTGCAGAGTGGTACAAGTGAGCCTTTAATTTTGTTGAGTAGTGTATGATAAATTCAACCGATCGCACATGCTGAATAATCCTTCCAATTCTCGATATTATCGGAATATTTACATATGTAAAATACTTAAGACAGATAAACACATACTTGACTTAATGATTAGCAACTTGAATGCATAGAGATTGAGAGAGCTGAGAATAACGCTGAGAAGGGAGAGCAGACTTGTGCGTTCTCTTGCATTAAGTAGGCAATTAGGCTTAATTCGCGGGCGAACAATGACTTAAGAAAGCATAGAACTGGCTAACGCTTAACAAATAAAGCGCCAGGCAAAATGAAAAAAAAATGGATGCTAATGTAGAAAATACAAGCATATAAAATGGAAAAAAATGACCAATCTAGAGCAATGTTTGAGTAAAAAAAATTTAATATAAGCTAAAGCGAGTATTTTTTTAATATCAGACGATAACAATAGTTAATTGCCAAATTGCAAAATGAAAAGTAAGGATTGGCACTGGTATAATTTCTCCGACCGAGTTCATATTTGTATGCGGCATGCACGCGATAATAATAATCCTTGTTCGAGGATAAATGAAACCTGACCTAATAAAATCCTTTCTCGCTACATGCAGCATTGGAAATCGAGCTTACCGAAATTACATTTACTCCCGATCCTTACTCGTTAGCAACACTTGCCTCATTTAATACGCCTGATGCATTAAAAAGAGCGATCGACATTACTCAACACTTTGCAACTGTAATTAACATAATTACAAGACGTTTCGCGGGTTTCCTCCGTGTCCAGATCCATTCTTGAGATGCCAACGTTTCGTGAACCTTGTAGTCCACTTCATTAGGGCGAGCGAGGGGCAGCCTGATACTGAGCTATTCCTCCGGGCCGTTCCTTTTTATATTACGCTGCTTGTTGGGGTGGTGGTGATGGGCGGAGAGGGGGAAGGGGTTGTGGGAGGGGTAAAAGGTGGTGGAATTGGTCGGTCTTCAAGAACCGGGAGAATAGTCTTCCATATTTTATTTATGTTGTAGCCATTATCTCTATTTAAATTGTTAGGATGTTTTTGTATCTCTATGGATCCTCTATACTTTCTTGGAAAGTATATAGTGATGTACTGTTGACTATTGTGGTCGTTTTGTCAAACAGTATTTGATGTCCTGTTTCGATGTTGTGTTCTGATAATGCAGACTGCGTGGTGTGTTTTAGTCTGACATCAAACTTTGATCCGTAGGTTGACCATTCTCCCAGTTTCTCCAATGTATACTTTCCCGCAGGAACAAGGTATTTTGTATACTCCTGCGGAACTGAGTGGAGGTCTTTGATCTTTAGGATTTCTTAAGATTTGTCCTATCTTTTTGGGTGGTTTGAAAATACTTCGGATATTTTGTTTGTTTAATATCCTATCAATCCGATCTGTTATTCCTTTGATATATGGGAGGATGGTTAGGATCCTTTCGTCTGGTTGTGTGTTAAAGACCGTTGTCTTGTTTACATGTTTATTGATTATTTTGGTTATATCTTTTTTGTCGTGTCCGTTTTCCTGTAAGACCAGTTTGAGGTGGTTGAGTTCTGTCTGTAGATGTTCTTTGTCAGAAATGGTGAAAGCTCTATGTACTAGTGAGTTGATTGCTGACTGTTTTTGTGCTGGGTGGTGGTGCGACTCGGCATGTAGATATCTGTCTGTGTGTGTTGGTTTTCTGTACACTTGATGGCCTAAGGTACCGTCAGCTTTCTTAGAGACAAGAACGTCTAGGAAAGGCGAGTTTTCCTGAAGAGAGCCGCTCCTGAAGTTTGTTCATAAAATTGGTTGTTATAAATAGGAGAAATAAGTGATTGTCAAGCAGTGCTCTATTAGCGGGATGAGGTCGGGAGGAACTTTATTATGTTTAATGTGTCTTTTATTGGGACTTGTGTGAAAAGGGACTCTAAGAGAAGATTCAAAAAATCCGACTACGTCGCACAGACCTGCTCGTAAGTTTCGACGTAGAATCCCTTTTCACACAAGTCCCAATAAAAGACACATTAAACATAATAAAGGCCTCACATGAAGTCCCTCCCGACTTCATCCCGCTAATAGAGCACTGCTTGACAACCACTTATTTCTCTTATAACAACCAATTTTATGAACAAACTTCAGGAGCGGCTCTCTTATTTCTCCTGTAATGGCCAACATCTTCATGGAGCATTTTGAGAAAGAGGCCCTCAGAAAAACACCCAAAAAACCAGAAGGTTGGTTCCGTTATGTAGACACATTCGTGGTATGGAGACACGGCAGAGCCGAATTACGTAAATTCCTTGTTTTCCTCAACAAACAACATCCAAATATCCATTTCACCATAGACATAGAGGAAAACGGAAAACTTCCTTTCCTAGACGTTCTTGTCTCTAAGAAAGCTGACAGTACCTTAGGCCATCAAGTGTACAGAAAACCAACACACACAGACAGATATCTACATGCCGAGTCGCACCACCACCCAGCACAAAAACAGTCAGCAATCAACTCACTAGTACATAGAGCTTTCACCATTTCTGACAAAGAACATCTACAGACAGAACTCAACCACCTCAAACTGGTCTTACAGGAAAACGGACACGACAAAAAAGACATAACCAAAATAATCAATAAACATGTAAACAAGACAACGGTCTTTAACACACAACCAGACGGAAGGATCCTAACCATCCACCCATATGTCAAAGGAACAACAGATCGGATTGGTAGGATATTAAACAAACACAATATCCGAACTATCTTTAAACCACCCAAAAAGATAGAACAAATCTTAAGAAATCCTAAAGATCAAAGACCTCCATTCAGTTCCGCAGGAGTATACAAAATACCTTGTTCCTGCGGGAAAGTATACATTGGAGAAACTGGGAGAATGGTCAACCTACAGATCAAAGAACACCAACGTGATGTCAGACTAAAACACACCACGCAGTCTGCATTATCAGAACACAACATCGAAACAGGACATCAAATACTGTTTGACAAAACGACCACAATAGTCAACAGTACATCACTATATACTTTCCAAGAAAGTATAGAGGAGCCATAGAGATACAAAAACAACCTAAGAATTTAAATAGAGATAATGGCTACAACATAAATAAAATATGGAAGACCATTCTCCCGGTTCTTGAAGACCGACCAATTCCACCACCTCTTACCCCTCCCACAACCCCTTCCCCCTCTCCGCCTATCACCACCACCCCAACAAGCAGCGTAATATAAAAAGGAACAGCCCGGAGGAACAGCTCAGTATCAGGCTGCCCCTCGCCCTAATGAAGTGGACTGCAAGGTTCACGAAACGTTGGCATCTCAAGAATGGATCTGGACACGGAGGAAACCCGCGAAACGCATAACTTTTATACAGAAAGCACGCGTGGAAGCCTCAAGAATGTTATAATTACAAGACATATGTATTATACTAAGATAGCGTTAATAAAATCTAGTTCCGAATGAAAATGCTTTTAGACAAAAGGTAAGCCACACAAAAACAGTCTACGTTTCCACCTTGCGAACGGCGATGGGTGCACGAAATTGAGATCCATCGTTGAGACGACGTTAAAATATATATTATAGAGTCTTTAAGATCTCTTTCTTGCGTTATTTCTTTATATAGGTATCATAATGCACAATTCAAATAAATATTTATTAATAAATGTACAAGTTTTAATAAATGTTTATTTGAATAGTACCAACTAAATATTTACTTCCAATAAATGAATGTTTATATATTCAATAAAAAAAAATATTTATTCAATAAATAATATTAATTAAATCAAATTAATTCTTATACTATATTAAATGAATGATTTATTAAGATTTAATTCATTTTTTCAGTAATAAACACAGATAAAAAGATTATGAGCGGATACATAGTCGAATCTTATATTTAGGACCGTCTATCATGAACTAATCAGAAAGCCATACTAGCATCTTAAGACATTATAGACGATCTTAAAATAAGAACGAATTATGAATACCGTCCTCTATTCAATGAAAGCAGATCCTAATGCCTACTAATATTTTTATTATTAGGTATTAAAATTAGGCAGTAAATTTCTACAATTTCCAATTCAAGCAAATTGTGTGCCGA
The DNA here is from genome assembly GCF_001594075.2 of Trachymyrmex cornetzi. Taxonomy (NCBI): domain Eukaryota; kingdom Metazoa; phylum Arthropoda; class Insecta; order Hymenoptera; family Formicidae; genus Trachymyrmex; species Trachymyrmex cornetzi. Next base: position 64,732 of record NW_017295611.1, read on the forward strand.
TTGTTTATCGGTCTTGAAACACAATTTTAGACTGAAGCTGGACTACGTAATATTACAAATTAATTTGATATTAATGATGCTAATGAGCATTTTTCAAATATTGTAAAGAATTTATTATGAAAAATATCATTTCAGGATTTAAATCTGTTATTTTGTGCGGGTGTCTTCTAAATTCGTTCCAGCTTCAATATAGGACTATATTCCAAGACTGACAAATAATTGGCGCGATTCGATTAAACTGACAATTGTAAAATTTACGTAAAAGTATTATATTAGACACTAAAATTTGCTTTGATCGAATATGACTTTCTTCATTGATCTGAGTTGAATATTTCGGACAATGTTCATTTAACATAAATAAACACGAACAAAATTTACTGAAACACGTGCGTCCTCAGGAACTCGAGAAAATTTTGAGACTCAAAGAAATCTCTTGTTTCCTTCCGTTTTGATAACTGAAGCCTCCAGACGCTTCGACGTGCTCTTTTTTGTAACGTGACGAGAAACGAGTACGCGTGTAAAATTAGCCACGTGCAAGTTTTGCGAGGACGTTAGGAAAAGGTCCAAGTTAATCGATCGCTACTCCCTTTGACACTTTGACAAACGCAAGCATCCTCGTTTGGACCGGGATCTCGTCGCGATGATCGAGGCTCGGAGCAACCGTTTAACGACGTAACATCCATAAATCTCCCAGACACTGTGGAGCGGTGGAGATTCGATGCGCCTCCCTCACACAATTATCGGACCCATCGTTCCGGCCGGCAAGCGGGCAGGTACAGGTAGATAATCTTTCTCTTACAAAGTATCAAAACGTGCGCTCATACGCGCATCAGGTACATGCCACGGTTGTCGATTAAATAAAAAAGAGGAGAGCCAGTCGGAACGAATGAACCATGCGCGAACCGGATTTCGTGGGCGCGTTTTACGCACCGCGATGCAACATCCTCGCGAGCGGAGGCGAGGAAAAGATCCGGCTGATTCCTGACTGCCTCTCTCGCATCGGTCAAGAGCATGCAGCAAATTAGGCGATGAATTACTGCTGATACAGAACTGTATGTGCGAGTGAAGAGGTGGTGATCGTGAGCGCGATTGACGGACTCACCGCGCACGGTGCATTCTTTTCTTAAACTGAGACGAAGGGGCGTTCCGTTTAGAGGTTTTCCCTTGAGGGTCTCGATCATCAGACTGATCCCGAATTGCGCTATGCCCGAATTGCCAGCGCAAGGTAGGAGAATGCTGAAATCTGCAACGGAAAAACAAACAGGATGAGATCTGCTCTTGTTGTTGTAACTAAATTTTCTCTATTTCCTATCTCTCTTCATTCATCTTCCAACGTTCGATCATAAGCGTTTTTCATTTTAATTTTGACTCTTAATTTTGATACTATTGAAATGTTTATTCTCTCAAATTTTAATTCAATTCTTTGATTTATATTTTAATCTTAAAAAGTACGCTAGACCTATTATGAAAGTTTCTCGCAGTTCGATCCCTTTGGCGATATCACGTGACGTAATATTTCGATCTAAGAAAAAATTATACTTATAAAGTATATTTTATATTTATCCGATTTAAGAGAGAGAACTAAAAGTATTTTATGCTCTCTAATTACGCGCGAATCTATAGAAGTTTCAGATTTTATCGATCAAATTTTCGATGCGTTCTACAGTACAAAATTATATAATCGCACAAATATAAAAATATTTTATTAAAAAATATAGAAATAATTTATCTTCGCACACCTTATTAAAAAATCAGGAAAAGCACTTTCTATTTCGATAAATAGAGTCAAACATATCTTATTAATAGTTAATAGATAAAATGACACATTTTTAATCATGTAATCAGATTTAATCGAATTTTTTTTCACAGGACAAATTGATAATATTTATTCCTTATTTAATGTATTTAAATAATGACAAAGTTTAGTATTTCAAATAAAAATGAAAAATCAATCAAAAATTATTGATGGGAATTTAATCCTTGCAAATGTAACGTCGTAATAACTCGCTATAATTCGTTTCATTTGATTCGGTCGAACGAAATATTCTTCAGGCAAAGAATATCTTCAGCACCTTCTCTTAGATCAGGTAGATTTTACGCCGCACGCCAGCAAAAGTTCTCTACCTTTGACTATGTAAATAAGACCATCAGAGCACGACACTTATGCAACGCCACATGAAGAGATAAAAGTTAATAACAAAATGGACGTATTTATGAGCGTGTGTACCGAACTCATTATTTTAACGTGTCATAGAACGTGAAAGTGGCGTGATGTCGATAAAGATATATCCAATTGCAAGCGCGATTTTAGATTTATTCGTGAAAATGACATTTTATCGCACGATAAAAGCCGAACGTGCATTAGACTTTGAATTCAGCCTCCAGAGTCCAAATACATATTAACTGACAAACAAAAACGCTACACAGTAAAAAAATTTGTGTATTTGTGTTGGAAACGGTCCAGTCACGTTTGTGTTAACAGTTTGTGTTGAATTTTTTAACATATTCGAGTGTTAATTTAACATAATGTGATTATGTTAGTTAAAGATTTTCTATGAAATTGATATTCAATGTTTTTTAGTGTCAAAAATACACAATTTATGTAAATGAACAAGTAACATAATGTGTTTTAAAACGTAAATTCTAAGAGAAAGACAAATGAATAAAATCCGTGTTAATTTAACATATCATAAATGTTAATTTTCTGACAAAAAATATGCTTTCACGGTTTGTTTACAAACTGTATCGATGTTATCTTTCTTTGTATTTATTCTCTTACATAATATTTGTGTTACCTTCTAACATATTCATCTTGTGTAAAATTAACTCAAAAATTTGAGTGGACCGTTTGAGACATGTGGTTTATGTTAAATTCAACACAATTTTTCCAACTGTGTATTAGCACGTTAACGCTCATTGATACGAAGCGAAAAATGACCGCATTAGCAAGATGAAAGCTTCATCGCAATTTACAATGTTTCGAATTTTATATCGTTTTACCTCGAAAACTATTAACTGGAATAAAAAATTGCGGATATTTCTCTGGTATTTAGATTCTGACAATCTTTTTCTCCGCTGCAACATTTCTGTATTGCAAAATCTTGATTTATTGATTTTTTGTGATAAATATTTTATGTTTATTCTTAACGTAAATGCTGTGCTTAACGGACTTTATCTTAGAACGCTTTATAAATAAATTCTCAACAGTAATAATAATTTTGTTTCTTTTCATAAAGAATTCCACATAATACTAGGCAACAAAACCTTTTTTTGTATCGCGAATGATCTGAGTAATCATTTCCGATATTGTAATTTTACCTACTGAACATGAATCCGTTATTCGATTATTAGTTATTAAAAAAACATGACGCCAAAAATGCTACGAACGACGATTTTGGTAGTATTCATGACGTTACAGTACCAGTAGAAATCCTTTTTTTAATTTTTATTAATGTCACACGTGAAAGTTTCAACTTTTAGTTACCTGTATTATTAATATCTATATTAACAATGTTGTCGTTAACACTGGGTATAATTTATATAATTATATTACGTAAATACAACAGCACGTTTCATCTTTCCACATAATGCAATATTAAGGATGAAACAAAATGCCTTTTTTTATGTATTACATGAAACGAGCTATTTATGGAAATTGTTATATTCCGAAAACGAAAAATTATTCCAAAACGAAACAAAATGCATTTTACAGTTAAAAGTTAATACTTTCGCGTGATATAAAAAATTAAAAAAAAATAAAATCTGCTGCTGATGCTACAACGTTATGAAAATCCTCAAAATCCTTTTTGACGCCATTTTTCTCAAAATTGTGACCGTGACAGCCGAATTTGGACAACAAGATTTGTATTCAGCAGACAAAAATACATTGAAAATGACTATTCGTATTGCAAATTGGTGTTAACAATAATACCATTTAATTTTTCCGAGATTTTTCAAATTTACAATTAATGGCAATAATTGTAAATTTGTTTGATTTATATATATATATATATATATACAGGGTGGACCATCTGAAGTGATCCAGTCAAATATCTCGAAAACTAGTAGGGATAGAGAAAAATGTTTCGTA